>NC_091742.1:2459200-2759200 GCF_043380555.1 Nothobranchius furzeri | reverse complement strand
CAGGGTTACTGACTTGGGTGAAAGCACGTCGGGCGTCCTGAGTGTTATGATTGTGGTCGGGCAGATTGTGAGCTACAGCCTGAGCGCTTTCCACCACAGCAGCAAGGATCGACTTCAAGTGGAGGAATAAGCGGAGAAGATCCACCACGACTCCACTCTGCTCCTGACTGCAGATGGAGACGGAGGCCAGAACAGGTGATGACAACAGAGCTGATTTTATTTTAAATCACCAACTCTATGGTTTACCTATTGGTTATCAGCGTCTTCACGTCGTCCCAGGCTGTCTTCACCAGCGACACCTCCCTGAGAGCTTCTGCTGCCAGCTCGCCGTCTCTCTGGGCCAGCTGCTTCCCTTTCTCTTCCAACCATCGCTGGGAGTGCTGCAGTGACTGGAGCTCGTCCTCCAGCTGGACAAAGAAACGCAGCCTGGGAGAAATAAATCCACAAGAAAACAATGAGGATTACCTGCCCCAGTCTAACGAAATGCATCCTTTTTTTGTTTAGAATTTAAATAAATTTCTCCATCTGGGCGTCTGGCGTCAGTAATTTGGCAGCATGCGCTCCAGATTTTGGCATGAAAAATCTCACATAATGGACAAAAATTAAGTTCAAATGTGGTTTTTTAACTCAAACAAAATGTCTTCTCTGCTTTAGAAAGGAAAGTGTAGATGGTTCTGAGTCCAATCGATCTGAGCTTTCATTATGATAAAAAGATGCTGCTTTGTAGTGAAAACGACCGTGCTTTGTATTTAGCTCCTTAGACAGATCTAAAAGGGATTACTAATCCAACAAAAGGATTAAAATAAGCATCAGAGAGAATATTTGTAGTTATTTTAGTCAGTGTATGAAATGTCCATACCTGTTTTGAAATGCCAGCACAGTGCACTCTCTTGCCTCTAGCCGTCTTGCATCTTCCTCTAGTTTCTCCAAATTTTTCATCACCTCTTCCTTTCTCTCTCTGAAGGAGCACCACAGGGCCCCTAGAGCATCTGCTTCACTTTGTCTCCACCCAACGGCCCTCTGCGCCTCCTCCAGAGAAGCGGTGAGGGCCGCTGCCTGTCCTCTGCAGGATGTCCTGTCCTGAGGATGGCTAGCGTCTCCAGCTCCACACAGATGCAGATGCGCCTTGCTCAGCTGCCCGTCTAACCTGACTGCCTCGGCTTCAAGTCGGGCCACATCCTTAGCTACCTCCTTTAACCCACAGTGTAGTTCTTCAGCTTTGGAGTGATCCCAGCTCCCCCTGCCTTCCACCGCTTCATGGAGGCGACGCACGACCTTTGCCGCTGCTTCGTATTTCTCAAGGAAAGTCTTTAATTCAATCAAGCTTTCTTTACGGACGAGCAGGAGACGCTGGGATTCGCTGAGGGGCTGTAAGCAGTCCTCCCTCCAGGCCTGTAGCTGCTGCTGAGCCTCGGCGGTGGAACAGAAAAGCAGCGACGATTCTCTTTGATGCAGAGTTTCTATCAGCGATGCATTCTCTTGTAGCTGTGTCTCATTCTCCTGCAGCAAGTTCATGCAGTTAAACACATGCAAGCAAGCTTCCACAGAAATCACATAATATCACTGTTTTAGAAAATCTAAATAAACATGCAAATGACGTATCATTTAGAAACAAATGATGGATTTAACACCTGCAGTTTAGCACTCGCAGCATCCAGATTTGAAATATCAACACAAAAGGAGCTTCTGAGGCCAGACAGGGCTTTTTCACTCCTCTGTCTCACGGTTAAAAGGGTCTGATCAAACTGCTCCAGCTGATCCAAGTGCATCTCCAGGAGCTTAAACCTGGATTTAAAAACGAAAGTCATGTTTCAAAGGTTTGAATATCTCTAAATAAATCATATTTCATGAAAAATACCTCTGTGTTATGCAAATTTTAACAGAGGTACATCTCGTCTGAAGTTGATGGAGGTCATTGTCGAGCTCCTGGACACGAGTCTCTGGTGCAGTAGGACGCAGACAAAGCTGCAGGTTGGAAAGGCCGTGGAGGAGGACTTCATAGGACGGCGTCTCTTCCTGCATCTCCTGGAAGGATGCACGAATGGTTAACATTGATGTCATGTAAGGCAACATCTCCTAGCGACAGGCGCATCAATTTTACCTGCACGTTCTGCAGCTCATTCCTAAGTTTGACTTTGTCTGCAGAGAAAAGTTTGGTGTCTGGGCAGCAAACAGACGCGCACCTGTCCAGCCAGCTCTTCAGGGAGGAATTCTCCTTTTCAAACCTGCAGATGTAAATGTGAGCAGTAGTTGGAACTGAGCAAAAGTTTTTAAAGTTCAGAAACACTCACTACAACGCCTTCTCCTTCTTATTTTATCAGATAAAATCTTAGCATCAGTGACAGGGCAGTAATAGGGCAGCCATATCTCACCAGAACACCCAAAGCTGAAAGTAATCCCTCATATATTAATGTCTGTAGGGGGGAGGATGAAGCTGACCACACACAAACACACACTCACACACACAAAGTGAGCAGAAACATAACAGCAAAAGAGATAATTGAGTTCATTCTGAATAGAACTGCTGTGACAGCAAAGTGTCCGCTCTTTAAACAGCTGCGTCGTTATTTCCCCCCTCATGAATAAAAAAACAAACCCACTGGAAGAATTTTATTCAGAGAAAAACAATATGATCCAAAAAACTGTATCATTAGAATAAAAAAGGCAAAAGCTGACAGGGAGACAGACAAGATCTCGCTCTTTTACGTCACATTAAGATGAGAAAACGGTTCGGAGGATAAAAGAGGAAATTGGTGTGGAGATTAAAAAAAATTCTGCAGAAAAAGAAAGCAGACAATGAAACGTGGAAATGTTTCTAAAGAGAATAAACTGCATATGTGTGAGAGAGCAGACAGCAATTAGTACAGCTGTTACTGCATAAAATATTTTAAAAGATGATTATACTCCAAATCTTCACATTTCTTTAGATGTCTGGACATGAATCAATAAATAGCTGCATAAAGGGCACTAATATAATTAAGTGTAATCATACTATCAGCAAAAACACTAAGAAGATGGTTTGTTTGTGTCAAAATGACCAGATTAGTGGATCCACTGTACCTTTGCCACAGAGCTAGAAGGCTATCCAGGGTGGATTGCTTCTCTGCAGCCTTTCCAGCAAGTTGCCTTTGCTGCTTCTGGAGGTCAGCCACCTCCTCCTCCAGCTGGCTGCCCTCTCTGAGCCTCTTCATGGCCGAACACAACGCCATCAGCCGGGGCTTCAGCTGCTCCACACTCTGGCAGACCTCCTGGAGTAAATTAAAATGTACTTGAGCATAAAACGCCTTAATCATCCTGCTTAATAACGAACGTAGTAGCTGTTCCTACCATGTGATCCTGGAGGATTTTGTAGGTTTCTGATGAAGAGGTGCAGAAACTGATAGGAAAGTCCAGTTTTTCTTTGAGGTCACTTATTGCTTTTTTAACCTGAAAAACAAGTTTTGTAACATTTTAGCTCAAAAACAATGTTGAAGAGGATAGTTTTCTTATCTTCTATGATGTTTTAACCTGTTCCAGGTTATCGTTGCATCTCTGCCTGTAGGTGGCGCTCTGATTGAGCTGTACGCCAAGCTGCTCTATTCTTCCCACTAGCTCCTCGAAGCACCTCCTCATCAGGAGGAGCTGTGCACGTAATCGTCCAGCCTCTCCAGAGGTCACAAACCTGGACAGGGCCTCACAGTCAGCCTCCATTTGGGTCAGAGTCGGCCTTCTGTCCTCCAAACCCTCACCTATCATCTAAAAAAGGACAGGACGTGGGGTGAAAATATTATCTGGAGACATGAAATTACTGTAGCGTGAAACCTGATGATTAAATTCAAGTCCTGGTATTTTAATTTATTTTCTAAAATCTGTCATTACATTGATGAGGTCTGGCATGCTGAGATTGGAATTATGACATGTTATCCTTGTCTGTAATGACCCAATTTCTGCAAGAAATTAGATTTAAAACCTGAATTTTACACCATTTGAAACCAATTGCTTACAGTAAACTGTATAAGCAAAGCCAGACAGCAACATAAATCTCTCAAAAATGTCTAAAAGATGCATGTTCTTTTATTTGAGTGGAGTGTATGAAAAGTACTCCAACATGCAGCAATAGCGGGATGCATTTTCCCACATACAAGTGAAGGGATGAAAACAAAAGCCGCATACCTCCACGGTGCTGATATGCTTGTCTAAAGCATCTGAGGAGGATGCGAAGCTGGCAGCTTCCAGCTCCTTCTCTTTGTCATTGATCCACTGAGAAAAAGCCTCAAATTCAGCGCTGAACTGTTCCCACTGTGCACACACTCGCTTCAGCAGGACAAAACTGCAACAAAAACATCCAGATCAGAACAGACGACTGAGAATAAACTCAAAACACACGGAGACCAAACAGACTGCTAAATTTGATCTATTCATACAGAGTTGTGAGAAAAAAACTTGTTTCATGTCTGCAGCTCTACCCAAACAGCTATTTTTTTCTACTTCCATAAATATTGTCCCAAAAATAGAGAAATTACGGGTTCACACAGAATACATGTGATTATGTAGATTTTATAGACGTTATAAAGTGAAAGGTCTTCAAAACACAAGAAAGGAAGCCTCTGCCACTGTTTAATGGCGTTCTAGGTAACTTTGTCATATAAATCATTTTCTTGAGCCAGCTACTATAACCTTTTACACGGTAAATGAAATGTCACTCAGATCCCACTGCTCCTTGTAGCCAGAATACCACACTTGTAACTTCAGAGTATCCAGACCTGTCCCTGTTAGTCAGTTGTAAAGAGGCTAGCCGACATGCTAGCGCTGGAGTCTGCTTCCAGTATGTTTCCTGCATGTTTGATGAAGGAAGACATATTGAGCTGAGCCTGGTTGGGAAAAGGCGAGGCATTAAGCCACCTGAACAAATATTCGAGCGTCTCGGTAAGAAACGCGTCTTTCATGGACTGTTTAGAGTTAAAGGTGATGATCATAATGTTTTTGTCTTTCTGTTTTGCCTTATTCTACAAGTGCCGCTGCCGTTTTTTAATCCGTTTATACCACGTTGTGTGCCGGTTTTGCATTTCCAACTGTTTGAAAAGGAGGAAAACTACTTTTTTTAAGTATTTTGTGGTTCATTAAAACCCGGCTTCATTTAGATCACAAACACAGCTGATTTGTGTGGTTTAGTGATGAACCACTCCTGTAGACACTAATGAACGCTGTGGAGACATTTCAGCTGTTAAATTAAGATGTTAAAAAGACAAACACACAGCGAGGAGAGAGTTTCACTTTTGGTTTTATGGCAGTATATTAATAACGGACACTAGGGGGTGCTAAAAGCAAGCTAAAACTACCAAATGTGCCTTTAAAATAGGACGTACCTCTCTTTAAGATGTTTCTGCAGTTCAGTGACCTCCTCCCTGGTGGACTGGGCCTGCTGCAGAAGCAGTCCCTGGTTCTTTGGGCCGAGTTCAATATCTGCTGCCTTCTCCAATAGAAGATCTGCTCGTACAGAATACTCCTCAAACGTTATGAAAAGCCCCTGTGGAGGGAAAAAAAGAATTTCTAGCTAAATGAGCTTTAATTCAAAGGTAATTCTGTGAGCATGAACACATTTCATAAACACACACCTTGTTATGGTGGAGTTCACTTCTCAGGCTCTCTAGACTGTTAAATGTGAGTTCTTTCAGCAGCTCATTGTTGGCGTTTGTGATAAACCTCCAAATTGCTTCTCTTTCCATCTCAAAGCTTTGCCAAGAGCTTAGAGTTGCCTTGAAGTGACAAAAAAAAACAAACAAGAAAACTAAAGTTAGGAAGTAGAAAGACCTAAATAAATGATTACTTCTACCAGAGGTGTATGTGTTAAACTCCTGCAGACTTGCACATTTGTTTAAATTTTAAAATCAAGTCAGAATAGTTGTTTTAGGTGGAGATTTATCTCAATTTCCAACTAGATAAAAAAAATCTCAATAGAAAACAAAAGTAACAAACCAATGTGTGGTTAAGATCCAACACCAGAAAATCAATGCCCACAGTGGGAGTGTGTGCATGTGGGTGATAAATGACACTAGCACGTGTAAACATCAGCATGCTGACCGTGGCGTCGTCTACCTGCAGGTTGTGCTCCCTCACTCCAGATTTGCGGTCGACCTCGTTGAAAGCTCCTTCCAGCTCCTGCAGAGGCTGACTCAGCACCTCGCCGGTCTGCAGCTGACGGCAGTGAGACACCAGCAGCTCCGCCTCCTTCCTGTTAGCGTTCAGCTGTTTCAGGTGTTGCTAAAAAAAAAGACACAAAATGAAAAATACCCAACATGTTTGATTTATAACGGTTTTCATTTGTCGGCGTCGTGAGGGGGCAACACACCTGGTGAATGAGGTGCAGTTGTTTGGCCTCCTCCAGGCTCTCAGCATTCAGGATCCTGCTCGTCTGCTCCTCAGCCTCCTTCCTGGACTTTAAGACCTCCTGAAGAGCACCATGCACTTCATCTCTCAGCTCTTCATACTGGTACAGAGCAGAGCCTTCCTCTCCCTGCTGTGACGTAGAAACAAAGACCATAAAATCACCAAGATCTTAGTGTTGTGAAAGACTGCCACACGGGGAAAATGAGCTTTCTGCTTAGAATAACCTGACAGACTGAAGACAGGAGTGCTCGAAGGTCCGTTGAGAGTTTGGCCAGAGCTGCTCTCTGCCTCTTGACCTCCAGCTCAGAGCTAACCTCAGAAAGCTCGGTTAGATGACTCTTCAGCCACAGCAGATCCTCTTCTCGGGCGTTCACTGCTTTCTGCAGAGCCTGGCATGACATAAGTGCAACATCCTCATGAATGGTGTTAAATGTACAGTGCTAGTTGCAGCATATAAGATCAGAGATCACAAGCTTGCTCACCTGGACAGAAGCATCAACATCCTCCTGACATCGGGAATCCATTGCTGTCTCTCTCAAAAGCCTCACCTGTCCTCTCTGAGATGACAGCCAATCAGAAATCTCACAGAACCTAAAATACAAACAAACTCATTTCACTTCCTTTCGTCTCATTTACTGTCAATAATCAGAACATCTGGTTTTGATGGTGTGCACCTCTCGTTCCACTCTTTCCATTTGTCAGGGTGTTGCTCCAGCTTCAGGTGCGTGATCCTGATTTGCTCCTTAACCTCCCCTGCAGCCCTCCTCAAGGAGTCAAGAGTTTGATGCGCTGGGTCGTTATCAGGCAGCTTTTGACACACGTCCTCCATGTTTCTGATCCTTTTCTCACACAAAGCCAGCGGTTTGCGTTCTCTGAAGAAAGTCTGGGGATCAAACCAAAGGAAAGGTAGAAACATGAAGATATTTCCTTTTCTTCCTTTGGTCCTGCTGCCGGTTAGATCTGCTTATCCAGGGCTCACTCTGTGCTCTTTGATCACTCGCTCACTGGTGCAAGTTCCTGACAGAGATCGCATTTCTCTGTCCAGCTCCGCCCTGCAGTCCTGGAGGATCAGAGCCACTCGGTTTCTCTCCACCTCCACCTTCAGGTGAAGCAGGTGAGATGGTACCTCAGCCTGGAGATCCTGAGCAAACGGATAAACGATACTAGTAAATAGAGAGGACTTCCCATTTAGAGCATGGCAGTTGGAGACAGCGCTGTTTAGACCAAGGGTCTCGCTTATTAAATAACTAAATTGATGTCTTTGTGCCAGGAGAGATGGAGAGTAATTAGTAAGAGTGTTAAAACACGTTGACCCCTGACCTTCCAGTTCTTGTGCAGGCGGCGCACCGTCTCCTGCAGCCCCTGTTGCTCCTCTTGAGGGAGGATGTCTGTCAACTCATCACACGCTTTCAGGAACACGCTAAGAACCCGTTGGTCTAGTTGGCCAAAGAAGTCCTGCAGCATGAAAGTCAAAATGTTTTTCTTTGTTGTGTAATTCACAGCAGAAGGCTGCGGATTTCATCTCACCGTGTGTTTCCTCAGTAACTCCTCAGCGTCTCCAGTCTCCTTCAAACAGCCCTGAGCTTTCTTCAACACTCTCTCCAGCTCCTGCCGTGATTCCTCAAACCTCCTCCTCAGGCACTTGTTGGCCTCCTCCTGCCTCCTCCACTCTCCCACCTCCTTCAGCAAAGCCTTAGGAGGACGGCAACAGTAATGGGTCTCATTGGCACAACAGGGTAATTACATTATTTGTTTTACATCAAGGCTAATGACTAATGAGAGATGTGACGAGGAGCCTAATCAGCACCTCGTGGGCGGTTTGATGTTTAATTTAGATCATTTTTTGTGCCATTGTCAACGTTGGGCCTGATTCAGTCGATGCACGACGTCGTGTTGCTTCAGACAATAATAACCTGTAACGATCCTTGAATTTCTGCAACTCTCTTCTGCAGCAGAGACAGGTCCAGGTTTCGGAGCACCTTGCTGTTGCCGAGCATCTTCTGCAGGGTGTAGTGGTTCCTCTCAATCACCGACACATACCTTTTACAGCTCTGCTGCTGGTTTAACAAATCCTGAGACAATTAGGGAGACAAAAAAAGCATAAATCTATTGGCTGTGCTAATGCTGAAACTTTTTAATAAAATTATGACTGAACAACCATCTTCTGGATAGTGTTTCCTCACGTAATAAACAGTGGGTGTTTTACTGATGAGGTCCGCCACTAGACAGTACCATGGCAGAGATGCATGTAGAGAGGTGGCCTGCAGCATGTTCACATATACTTTTCACTCTTTCTTGTTCTCAGGGTCCCTGTTTGCTGCATGGTTTAGTTTCCCTGCTCAAACACACCAGATTCAATTATCAGGCTGCTGCAGAGCTGGACGAGAGCAAACCCATTAATTTGACTCGGCTGTGTTGGGGCAGCGGAACAACTTAAGAATGCAGAGCAGGAGGTCCCAAAGGCCTGGAATAGAAAGCACCGCTCTAAGGTGGTGCAAACTAGGTAATCATATTTGCCCAGTTCCTATCTCATTAATGCAAGGTTATATTTTATATACAAGTGCTTATAGATAATGTGCAGGTAAAGAAGCTTTAAACCCACACTGGTTTGATAAAATCCTCAAAAACACCCATTTGAAAGTAAAAATGTACAGATTTAGGCAGAAAGCTGCATAACAGCTCATTTACATCAAATGTAGTTTAATTAAAAAGGATTTGTAGATGTGATCTATACATTGTGGTGATATCTGACCTGCCACTTGTGTTTCTGCTGAGCAGGTGCCTCCGAGTCCCTCGGAAAAGACACGATACGGTGTGCCTTCTCCAGAGCGTGGTAAAAAGCACCGGTGTGTTTCTCCATCTCCTCCAACAGCGGCAGAAGGCTGTGACACTCCCTGACCAAGGAGGGGCATCTCTCTCTCACCTAAACGCAAATAAAGTGACAAAGAATGTGTGACCATCTCCACCGCAAATGCAAACAGGAAATGTTGCTAATTTTTAAAAAATGATCACATCCTACCTTACTCAGCTGATTTTTGGCTGTTGCCATGGTTGTCATGACCCCGGTGGCTTCATCCTGCGGAACATCCTTAGCGAGAAGCTGAGCACTGTGGGCAGCCAACTTGTACTGCGTCTCCATGGCAACGACCTTTTGCTTGGTGCTCTGAGATGAGAGGAGCAGTTAGGAGGTCATCTTAGAATTTGGGATTGACTTTGAAAGTCCAACCGTTTATAAAATGCAGAATCCTCACCTCCACGTCCTGCAGGAAGGCCCTCACGCTGAGGAAGGACACCTGAACGGGAGCATTTAATTTGGACTCTGCTGCGTCCAGCAGCTCTTTCAGAGCCCACACAGCCTTAAGGTGGTCTTTTCTCCATTTCTCCAACTCCTCTGAATGAGCATACTGAGAAACACACAAAATGCTTCTGTTCAATTTGATTGCAAACATACTTCAACCCTAGTTTTTATGATTTTGCTTTTACTACTTGTTTGACTTGGAGGAAGAGGTCTCTCCAGCGTCCGTTCAAAAGGAGCAGCTGCTGCTTCAGATCCAGCGAGACAGTCTCGTCGCACGTTTCGATGAGAAAGTTCCCGGCATCGTTCATGGCTGCATGCAGATCCATCCAGTGGCTGAGATTCCTGAAAAACTCCTGGAAAAGGGGGGCGGGAGAGACAGACTCATTAAAAGAGGTGAAGACACAAAAGGCACAAAAGATTTCAGAAAGACAAAGAATTGGTGCCAAAGAAGGGACTGAAACAAAGAAAAGTATTCAACGAAAGAGACAAAGGAGAGGTTGTAGAAAACTGGGGTAATTAGCTGTCTAATCCTCAGTGAGGATGTGAATCTGTGGTAACCATGACAACAGGAACAACAGGAACATCCTGCATGGCTTGTTGTGAGTCACAGAGATTGTGTGCAACGTGAGAGGCTGTTTAAAATCTGAAGTACTTTTGAATCAAGTGGAGGGAATCTCCTAAAAGTCATACCCGTTTAATGCTCTCCGGCTGGCTCAGAGCCTCCTCAGCATCCTCCAGCCAGGCCTGCAAGGAGGCCACGGTGGAGACGTACCTCTCCCAGTTGGACAGAACCTCCTCCAGCATGCTCCTCACACTGCGCACTTCCATCGACAGACTCCTCCACTGAGTCACCACTTCTCGCATGAACCGGCGAACTCCCATTTCTCCCTCATCCACTGGCGAACCACCAATGAACACAATCACAGGTTAATTATTTTCCCATAAGTTGTGATAAATGTGCTGATTGTAAATGTGGGCTTCCAGGATCAGCTGTTTACCCCTCTTAACTGTTGTTTTTATGACGGATGTTTTAAATCTCTCTGTGACCCCAGTTGTGCAATAATTAAACATTCTTTTCTCTCAGGTTTGGCGGCAGATGCTCGACTGTCACTGAAACACCAGATGAGAGTCACATTGAGGTTGATGGAGCATCATGCCTCTGCAGAAAAATAAACTGACCCCAAAACCTCACCACAGAGAAATGCATCATCTCTGCCCGTGTGCTACAGTACTCTAGTTCACTCTATTTAGTCCATTAAGTGGTACAGCAGCATTTTTATTCAAAAGATTATCTGAAATAAAGATTACTTTTTTAACGGACAATGCACGCATATCCTCCTGTTCTTCTTCAGATGAATACACACTTCAAAACATCCAAATGGTCTCTCATCCAGCAAATTAGAGACCAGCGCTCCAAGTACACCCGACCCCAGCAGGAGTCAATCATGGGGTCGACCAATCAGACTTCAGATGTCCTGATTCTTCTCCACACCTCACTTGTTTCCTCTGCATACCCTAAAGCATCACAGCCCCAAAATGAAACCACCAGGCTAGCACAGTCTGCGCTCAGAGACCCGAGGAAGTGGAGCAGCCCCTTAACAAGCAAATGGGGTCGTATTCCCTGCTGAGAGCGAGGAATGAAGGAACCTCATTTAGTTGTAGCCTGCAGACTCTCCTCTTCCAGCTAATTGTAAAAGCAGTCGGGGGGTTCACCCACAGAACTCATCGCTGGTTACAGAGTTGTTAAACCGGAGAAATAACAAGCACTTGTTTTGGTTTAAAGATGTGGTTCACTCGTGTAATCAATACACCTACAGTGGTCTCTAGTAGGAATGAATGCCTTGTAAGTCGTATTGGGGCACTCTAATGCACCTGTTTCAGGAAGTACAAGTCGAGAGGCCCAGACTTCCCTCTCCCCAGCCACTTGGTCCAGCTCCTCCGGGGGAATCCCAAGGCGTTCCCTGGCCAGGTCCGCTCCGATAGCTTCTGGCATTTTTAAAAAGTATCCCAGGGACACGGTAAGGGTCGGAGATGTTTAGTCTATTTAGTTTCTGACTATATAAAATGATTTCTTCGGTTTTAAAGTGTGAAGTAAACTCCGACGGAGTAAAATCCAAGCTGATCCCGTTCATTTTGTTTACCTTTGTTGCCTGCCAACATGGCGTCTACTCTCTGAGAGTCACGTGACGTCCGGAGCTCTATAGTAGATAATTATTGCTTGCCACAGATTTTTGCTACTTTTCCTTCAAAAAGCATCCCATGCACCACTGGATAGACTTAAAAGCATTAGAAAGTACTCACTCACCTTATGATCTTGCATTAAATTAAATTTAAACCATTTTTTTTTAATTGACCAAATACCTGTAGCTCCAGATGATCTTAGCCTTCACTTGTTATTTCAATCATCTGTTGTGGTCTCTAGAGTGAATGAATGACTTGTGAATCGTTATCTGTGGAAAAAAAGCTCTGGCGCTCCCGTTTCAGGAAGTAGAATTTAGTCGGAGGAGTGGAAGCAGAAAACGGTTTGGAGTGGATATTTGGATATCTCACCTCTGATTGGCTAACAGCAACACAACTCTTCCACTGCCTCCGTTTGCTCTACAACTTTGATGTTTTATCTCCACGAATAACACGAGCCTGAACCTAATATATTCTAACCATTTGATCTTTAAATAGTGCTTCTGTTCAGCTACCAGGATTTAACTACAATTAAGCAACTAGAAATATTTCAGAAAACGTTGTCTGGGCCCACATTCTGTGTTCTTCTCACCTGAGAAGGTTACTTTATTTAAAACCATTCTCAATGTTGAGTATAATCATTTAAACACACGTCTCACCTGAGCTATCTGCTGTGACGTAAGCCTCTGTGGAGTGTTTCAGCAACTGGAACAGCGCCTCGTACTTTTGAAAGAAACACTGTTTCTCCACAAAGGACTGATGAAGACAGAATCCAAAAACAAAATGTTCATTCTTACAAATTCAGGTTTTACTAAAATGTATTTACATTACATTTATAAAACTAAAGAGGAACTCTCACTATATAGTTACTGAGCATCAGTTCCACTGATTCCTGGCGGCCATATTTGATGATCCAGGACTTTAGTTTGGACTCGGCTAGGGTGAGGAAGGCCTGCATGTGGTGTTTGTTTTCCAAAAATTCCATTCTGGCCAGATGAAGGCTGGAGGATGTAGAAACAAAGTTCATCCTGGTAAAGAAAAGCAATACTCAGCTTCAGACTCACGTAAATGTCTGTAAATCGGAATGGGAAGCCACGCCGTGTTTCCAGGACTCACCTCTCAGCCATGTCTTGGAGCTGATCCGGGGGGACAGGAACACCATCAACACTTCGGTCTTTGTGGATCCTCTGAAACACCTGCTGGTGACTCTCCAGGCTTTTCAACACATCCTGAAAAATGCACACAAAAATATGAATAAACAACAAAGATTTTCTCTTTTCAAATCTGCTCCTCAGTTTAAATTAGGTCACTCGGTCACTCCCATGTAAACATTCTGACAACAAGCTGCCTCCATCTTTGTTTGTTCATCTCCGTGCTGACCTTGTGCTGCTCCAGAGCTCTGTGTACAGTGTTAGCTGTGATATTATGAGCCTGCTGGATGATAATCTCCTGTCGCAGGGCTCCTTCAGCCTCATGTAGCCAAGCTCCGACCGAATCCAGGGGAGCCGGCAGGGACCGGTCCAGATGAAGATGCCAATCATCCAGCTGAGATACAGAAAGCATTTGGAAAGACACAATGAAAAAGATTTTCTCCTGTTGGACATGTAACTATTTAGCAGGAAAACGTTGTTTTATTGTGTTTGTGAAAGATTAAAACAAAAAGTAGATAAATGGCAAGTAAGTACCATTTGATATAAGGCAAAAATGCACTTCAACATCATTTAAAAAATTTAATTGAATAAAAAATACATTTACTGTTCCGCTGTTGGTAATTTTTTCATAATCTGTGTGATTTTATGGACCACTATTTAATTAAACCAGTCTGGTGCTCTCTAACTCCATCAGCATCAAGTAAGATGAAATAAAAAATGTTTCCTTTCTAAAATAATCAATTTGTCAATAAAAACTGATCTGCAGTTTACTTATCTGAACATAAAAAACACTTTAGAGTTTATTTATAACAACAGGACATTTCTGATGAATAATATTCCATGTTTTACAAATAAAAGTAAACCGCGTTTCGAAAATTCAGATTATTATGATCAGTTTGGTGCATCAGCATGTGACAAATACAAGGGAACGATGAAACATTAAAGGGGCATTATGGAAGTTTGACAGCCAAAACATGTATAGAAATAATAAATGTCTTCTTCATACATTCTCCTGCAATGCCCTGGTCCTGTAGAATGAGCCCTGGCATGTTTACTGTGATTGCCTGTTTTTCTGTAAAATCACAGAAAAAGAGAGATGCTCGGGTCGAGCAGGCTGCTTCATGCGCGTTCACGCTCGGGCATAGACCGTAGCATTTGCTATCCGTAGCTTTAGCAGCAGAGAGAGAGGCAGTGCCAACTCAGCGACTTTGTTGCTGTTCCTAACGCCTAGTGATGAACCTAGCTACATTTCTGAGGACCCTTAGCTACTTTCTGTAGAACTTTCTTCTAGATATTTCCTGCAAATTAGCAACAAAATAGCCCTTTTCGCTCCGAACCGTTCTTTGAACGTTGTTTCAGCTGTCATCAAGGATATAAATGTTACAGATACAACGAATGTCACTGGTGTAAGACGTCGGACTCTCGTGCAGAAGACCTGAGTTTGATTCTGGGTGTGAACACAGTTCATTTAGTTTATTTTTTACATTAATGGTATATTTTTTTTACAGTAAGATGTCCAAATTTTTATTTGAGACTCGCCGAACGGCATTGAATTAACAGATAAAAAAGATGTGGGTTCAACTTTCATTTTGGAACAATTTTTCAAGCAAGGGAAGGGAATGATCTGAGCATGCAGGAGGACTGACCCATCATAAACCTTTGTCGGCTGTGCTGAAGAGAAAGGTACAGAACCACATTATTTAATTAATTAGCTGCGCGTTCTCCTGTCCTCTGGGCCACACACACACACACACACACACACACACACACACACATACACACACACACACACACAAACACACACTAACACACACACACACACACACACACTGCACGTTTGGCCGGCCGACGAGAAATTGCAGCTGCTGAGACAGAGGCACATTATTTTTATTAATTTGCAGTGTTCTTCTGTCCTCCCGGCCACACACACACACACACACACACACACACACACACACACACACACACACACACACACACTCACGGGACTGCCTCAGCTGTTATTTTCGTTAAGGAGTGTGCACGTACAGCATGCGCGCCTCATGCACGAGCCTACTATTGAAGCTGCCGTAACGCTTTTGGCCTGAGGGGGCAATCGCAAGCATAAAAATTCAAAAGTCTGAAAAGTCCCTTTAAGTTGAGTTTTTAAACTTTCACTGACCTCCAAGAATGACTACACAAGTCTAATGTTTTCTAGGATTTCTAAATAAAACTCCTTAATTTGCAAACTGTTGTCATGGCGACTGGATGTTTTTCCTCACTGAGGGCGGATGGAGGCGCCTGTTTCTCTCACCCTGTTGGAAACTCTCTCCCAGGCCTGTTTGACAAGAGCCTGGTCCACAGTCAGCATCCCGTCTCTCTGCGTCGACTGCAAAGCTCCCTCCACCTGCTTCCGCCTCATCTCCAACTGGACATGCAGGCTCTTGAACAACTGCAAAAGCACAAATTTACATGTTTTCATCCCTGATGTCGCACCTCAGGTACGATCATTTCCCTACCGCAGAAAACACCATTTTCCCACTGACACATAATCAGAACCTAATAAAATCAGAGGTCAAACAACACTGTCTCCATCCTCAGATCGTCAAACATCTGCAAAGAAAACCAGGATGCCCCACACACTGCTGCTGAATACAAAACGTATCCTGAGGCTTGGCGAAATAAGCCAGGCTGAAAAATGGACAAATGATGCTTGATCCCTACAGTGAAATACCAGCGATTAGGCTAATAATAGGAGCGTCTGTGCCTATTGTCCCCAATTTACACCCCACACACACACATACACACACAAACCTGGTACTGTTGAGCAAGATTGGCCTCAGTCTCCTGTGCCTGTGCTGCCTCTCTCTCCAGCTGGTCGAGCCACATTTTGAGCTCCCTCAGGCTCTTTCGCTGCTCTCTCTTCAGGGGGTCAGAATGGATGAGAGGTGGAGGAGTGAGACGGACAAGGAGGTTCGGAGGCGCATAATAGGACATAAAGAGAGGGGAGAAGAAAATGAAGTTTTAATTAGAAAGATGTGTAAAAACTGACAAATGAATGAAAGGAGGAGGAATGCTGCTTAAACATGCTCTCCTAATCCTCTCTCCCTACAGAATAAAGCTCACAGCTGCCAAAAACACTCAGCTGAAACAGGATACTTTGTCTGAGACCTCCTACTGTTTCATTGGATTTTAAGACAGCATGACGATAACAGAGAAGGACTATTCAGTTTGAAATCGGCTCAGTCTATTTGCTTTCATTGCTTCAAATTCTCTTACAACACCATCATCTTAAGGGGAAGTATGATGACTGACCACGTGATCATGACACCTCCCTCTGTCGCGCCATGGTGCCATCGCCGTATATAGGACGGATAATTACTGCAATATTACTACCAAGCGAGGCAGAACGAATGCCGGAAAATTCACATGGTGGCATGGCGCGTTTATAAGACACACCGTTGCTGTAAATGACGCTGATTTGCCCGCACGGTGTGTCATGTAAAAAGGGGTTAAGAAACAAGCTGTTGCTGGCCACACCCACTCATCCCGACTGGCTGCTATGAGCTAAAAAGCTCCGAAATCTGGGAGGGGCTCAAAGCAGAGCCGCTGCTCCTCCAGCAGCAGCTTACTCAAGTGTGAGGTGATTCTATTCTGACTTTGTCATTTATGACATCACAAACGGGGACTTTTAAAAACTTTTTATGCTATTTTTTATATTTTGTGTATTTATAGAAGCAGTCGGGACTCAAGCGGCTCAAAAAAACACACAAAAGGTGATTTTAGCATTATATGTCCCCTTTAACATGAGCATAGTTTAAAACTCTTTAAAACTAGGCTGCATGGTGGCGCAGTGGTTAGCACTGTTGCCTCGCAGCACGAAGGTCGCAGGTTCAAAACTCGGCTGCGGCCTTTCTGCGTGGAGTTGCGTGTTCTCCCCATGCATGCGTGGGTTTCCTCCGGGTACTCCGGTTTCCTCCACAGATCACAACATGCCCCATAGGTTATAAATTGTAAGTCGCTTTGGATAAAAGCGTCTGCTAAATAAATAAACATAAACATAAAACTCCAATTCTAAAGCCTAAAAAGAATTGTGGTAGATCTTTAATTATAAATGAAAGCATGTGAGCAAAGAGGTGAACTGCTGACAAACAAAAAGACTGAAAGCCTAAAAAGATGTGACACAAGCAGCTTTACAGCACATCACAGCACTTTGACCTTAAAGTCCGACCTCTTCTATTCCCACGTTTTTTCATCAAACAGCTGTATCAATACAAACTGCTGATGCCAGAGGCTTTCATTGTCATGCTAATGGAACCAGCAGCCACAGCACGAGAGGCGACAGCATTCATAAATGGCAATATCACATCTTATTAAAATGGACATCCTCCTGTTATCATTGCTCAGACGCCCCGCGGCGAAAAAATGTCACGTCAGGTGAGCCGATATTAGCAAAGAGGATGTAGTCTGACATGAGAAAGCGATGTTTAATCTCATCCTTCATGTGCGAAAGCTCAACACACCGTGGGACAATTAATTCGAGGGTCAGAAAAATGATGAATTTAAAGCTGCATCTATGAGACCTACCTCCAACATTTCCTCTATATCGCGAGGAGCAAGTTCATGCTGAGGGACAGAGGTCAGCACATGAAGCACAGGAAAGCAGCCGCCACACAGAGACAACGGAGAAGAGACAAGAAAAGGGAATGTGTACAAATAACAGATGCTCATAATACAAACAAGACACGGAAAGCACTGAATGAAACAGAGTTTACGGTGCTTATCTTATTTCATTTAAGGTAAAAGTTATTTATGTCATGGCGTCAGATAGATGCAATCATGGAGACATGCAAAATATTTCAGGTGCAGAAAAAGAGAATCCGACAGCTTATTACCTCGTCCTCTTGCTGTCCCTCCGAGTCGCTCTGCTTCCCGTCAGGACGATGCCTCAAGAACTGAGCAACGTACGTCATAACAGATTTCTCATCTGGCTTGTCTACGTCCACATCTGAGACGAGAAACAACAGAGTGAAAACGGTGGTCGGCATTTTGGATCCGAGTCCCAGTTCAGCTTGGAGATCCTGCTACGCCGAATCTCACGGCCTAATGGACTTTAATTATACTGATGTCAGGCTCGATTTGTCAGAGATCGGTCTGAAGGGCGGGCATGAAGGGGGCACAGATGGTGTCTGGCAATGACATCAAGGTGCACATCTGATGCATCGATGGATCTGCTGTTTTATTTCCGTTTATGAGACTACAGATATCACCTTTAAGTTACATTCAAGACAAGCTGCTAAACGTGCCAGAATATGAAAGTAAGAGATGCAGATGTAAAAAGTCACTGGATCCCATGATGCAAGCTGGAGGTATAATCTGAAACAAAGAGCTGCTTAGTTCCGTTTGAACATACATCAGCTGTTAAGTCTGCAACAACACCATAGAACAGGCCGTTTACCCTCTGGATCAAGAAGCTGTGGAATGCCTAGCTCGGTCTCAGCCAATGAGAACGCTTCCTGCAGATTTTCCCGGTTGGGCCTCCTCCAGACGCGCTCCATGTTAACCAGATTCGGCCGGAGGGCATTGATAACAGCAAAGAATGCTAAACCGGTGCGCCAGCTGGGGCCAAAATCCTTCACCTCAAGCCCTAAACATCTAAGACAACAGAAGTTCAAAAGGTCAGCAGATAAAAACACAGCCTCCATAGCTAGTGGTGGTATATATGAAGCAGTGTGTGGAATTTGCACAGATAAGTGAAAAAAAATACTTGGTTGCTGTCTGCTGAACCCATCTCAGTAAGGCCTTTTTGGCTCCACCCAGCAGAGGATGCAATGGTTTTTGTTTGACGGGAGGGCTGGTGGTGTCGGTGCTGCTGCTGGAGCTGTCCACGGACGAGGTGCTGCTGGATGAAGCGTGGAGTTCTGGGAGGCTGCTGGTTAATCCTTCAATCTGTAACAACAGGAAACCAGCAAATGTCAGCCTTTGATTTCTTTCTCCTCAACACACAAGGACAATAAATCAACTCGGTAAAGCGTCTTTTACTAGTTATCGTGTTTTCCACAACCTCAGTTAAGGTCAAAGTGCAGGAAGCCCTTATGAAGTAAAAACATCTACATTTATTGTGTCTGTTTGTATAATGTGTGCCATAGAATGATCGGGAAGTCATTCACACGCAGACTTTCAGCAGAAATACATAAACCTTTTAGCTTTTGACCCACGAAAAAACATCAAAAGTTATTTCAGATTTATTTCAGTCTTTACATTATTTTTAAGTCTTTTATTGATTTTTCTCTTTTTTTAACAGTTGAGGCCAACTGCAATCATTTCATATATAAATCATCAAAAAAACATGGAGATGTCTGAATGAACAATTATTATTAGTGTCTTAATATCATATATATATATATTTTTTACAATACTATATGTAATGACAACATCTGTATTAATCCAAATTAATAAAAATTGTAGATTTTCTAGGAGAGGAAATTTAACACATTAATCACAATTAATTCATTAGGGAAAAAAATTATACGTTTTGAGCCCGAGCTTTCCCCAGTTGGGAGGACGGAAAAGTCTAGCATCAAAATTCATGCTTTATATATAAATAAATATTATTGAGCTGCACCTGAAACAAGACTGCAGAGCCTGGGCTACAAGACCATATAAACATTTTTTACATGTTCCAAACACAACTAAAACTTCAATTAAATGACTCGTGTCAAATTGCTTTTCATAAAGAAAAGAAAAAAAAGAATCAACATTGTTTTCTAGTCGGTAGAAAGCAGGCAGTTACTTTATCCATATAAATGATTACAGCAGGAGGAACAAGCATTAATCTTGTAACCCTTAACAGAACTTCCCCCGAACTCTACACTACACCTTTATATACATATTAGCAGTGATCTGCTGCCATCTAGTGTTCATTCAGTACACCACATTTACAATGTTCCATGTCCATTTACATTTATCAATAACACATATACTAATGTTTACACTCTAACAAATCCCACAATGGTTACCTTTAAATGAGAAATCTTGTGGTTACAGAAATATACTCATTATTTTTATTTAAATAACTCTTTGGGCCCATTTTGTCTTGAATTAATAATATAAAATTTATCAAGATTAATTAATTGATTACAAAGCCTCTAATTAATTAGGTAATTTTTTTAACCCCTAGGTTAAATCCCACCCCTATTTATTTTCTTTTGGACATCATAGAAATAAAATAAATGTATCTGTGATTTCTTTCAAGAGCACCGAGTCGGGTTTCAACCCTAACTAAAGGAACTAATTAAACTAAAGAGATTAGACACAAACATGCAAATTCCACATTTAAATTAATCTGTTGTTCTTTCGTCAAGAATTTTAGTAAAATCAATGCTTTTGTCACAACTTATTTGGAAATGTAAGCACATTTGTGTAGAAGATTACCTGGAAATAAAGGATAATCGTCCACACCAACCCCAGAACGATTGATGGCCGTCCATCCACAATGTCTGTGGAGTTTATGTTCACTAACTTGATCTGTGGGGGGGTGGAAAATTCATTGAATTATTCTATTTAAAAGCACCATAATTTCAAAAAGCAAAAGTTTCCTGCATTATTCATGAAAAGATAACTAAAGTCCTGGAAACGTGGGATTAAGTGCACTGAATCTAGTAAATCAGAATCATGCTGTACATGTTTTCCCAAAATGAGCACTCTACAGGGTAGATGTAAACCTCGGTACTGCTGGATGCAGATAACTCTGAGCTAGTTTATGTTGTGACCAAAGCAGAGGAGAAGTACTGTAAATATACTGACCGGAGATCCTCTGTAGGCAGACTGGGGCAGATAAGAGGAGACAGATGAGAGTAGCAGTTAGAGAGGAGGAGGAGGAGGAGGAGGGAGAATCTGAAGGCACTCTAGATGTATTTGATTGGACACGAACGCCTCATTGACTGTGAGATGGCAGATGCTTCTCAGAGGTGAGATAACACAAGTGGAGATGCATCGCTCAGGCAACGGGGATTACATCCAGCAGAGACGAAGGGTAAGAAGGGCTGAGACGCAGGAGGCCGTATCTTGTGATATGATGAAGTATTCTTTATTATCAGAGAGTCAGATTACTGAGATGAGGCAACACAACAGGTCATCATAAGGCAATAACAACCACTACACCTAGCTGAACCAGCATGGAGGAGGAGATTGGGGGCAGAGTGGAGAAATATGGGATGGTAGCTGATAAAGAAAATGTGTGATTTTATATTAGAAAGCACAGCAGGTTGTTGTGGGAAGTGTTTAGTTACTCAGATACAAAAAATATAACAAGCAGCCGTGGTGGAAGTCCTTCAGGTACAAACAATGTGTAAAGTAATAGTAGAGCTCAAAGCAAACACCTAATCATTCTACTGATGCAACAATGTGGCACTGAACGGTGCCAACAGGCTGAAAGAATCAAATTTACAACATTTTTTTGTGATTTCTGACCATGTAAAGATTGTCAGATTTGATTCAGAATGAGCTTGTCCTTGTTCTTCAAATATGAGCATTCATGCCATTCTTTTCTTTTTCAATATGTTTTTGAGATGTGGGTCTCTAGAGTCTGAGTCTGTGACCCCCAAGGGGGTCCCCATAATTTTGTCTGTGCTGAGGTTATGAGTTTACCAAGATTATATTTGTAAAAGTTGTAAAATCCCGTTAGTCGTCATCACACACTGGTGAAATGACATCACATTTGGCCCATCCCTGTGAGGAGCGGTGAGCTGCAGCGGTGAGCTGCAGCAGTGGCTGCGCTCGGGAACTATTTGGTGGTTAAACCCCCAATCCAACCATTTAAAGCTGAGTGTCAAACAGGGAGGCACTGGGTCCCATTTTCTCCAAAAGGATAAAGAAACAGAGGTGTGACATTGTGGCATCATCATCTTCATGTTGTGTTTTTGTTCTGCTTAGCAATTAAACCAGGTGATTTCAATCAGCACAGTGAATTAACCTGGTTCAGTTGCTGAGCAGAACAAAAACATGACATGGAGATGACTTGATGATGCCACAATGTCACACCTCTGTAAAGAAATCAAAGATTTAGAAATAATTGTGAGTTACAGATGTGAGCTGCATTAGTCTAGAGAACTTAAATCATGTAACGTGGTTCCAAACAGAACGAAACATCGACACGAATCAAATAAATGTATTGCATCATTCAAAATGAAGACAAAAATGTGTATAAATCAGACACACGCAGCACATTGGCATTTAAATCTCAACTTTCAGATTCAGACAGTCGCCTACACACACAGACATACAAGTACATGGTAGAGTGCCCACTGGTGTCTCATCTCCAGACAGCAGATTACTGCCGACGGATTTAAAGTTTTAACCCCGTCACAGTCGAGGAAGGCAAATCAATGTCGCTGCAGACTCCACAGCTCTTACTTATGGCTTTATTTATGTATATCCAAGGGATGAGCTGTGAAAAGCTTTGAGAATGATTTATAAAATCTCATGAAGACACAGCTGATGCCTTTAGATCACATCGTTTTGATCAAATCAGGAAAAGGGAAGCACATTTTAGTCAAAAGTGTAAAAAAAAAAAAAACAAGAGGAAAAACAGGGCAGGGGGACTAATAATATGAAGTGCAAGTAATGTGCAGGTCCAAAAATCAATTAAAGGGGCAGAATTAGGGGAATAATTTGATTTTCAAAGACTTTTTTTTTGTCACTAACTGGCAGCCAAGCACATAATATACATGAAAAATTCATGGTGGGCAAAGTCAGATTAGCCCAAAAGAAAGTGGAAAACACAAAAGCAAACTAGTGGTTTCAGGATAAATGAGGGCTCTGTAAAGGAGAGACGAGGAGAGAGGGGGGTCACTGAAGGTCAAGATTCAATATTTACACCCACGAGGCTCCGGCTGAGCGGGGAGCGAGACGGTAAAAGACGGAGGGGATAAAAACACATCAAAACGAGGTGTTGACCTCTTACCTTTCTACCCTCCAGGAACTTGAGAGCTGTACCGATGTTGGTGACCCAGTGGATTCTCTTTAGCGTCTTGCCCTGCTCACATGGCTGGAAGGAAAACAGGAGAACAATAGATGTGGAGAGAAAGCAGAGGAAGAAAGGAACTGTGGAAGAACATTTGTTTAGTTTAGATTCATTAGTTTCAAAAGATATAAAAAAGAATGTCTCCAAAGATGGAAAATTCTGATTCTGAACTAACTTGAGAAAGTTACAGGGGGCCAATCAGAGCTGTGTTTGACTACAAACGGCCAGATCAATAGGACATACACGACTTAGTCCTCAGGCAATATTGGCCAAGTAAAATCCTCAAGGCTGTCTGTGTGTGTGTGTTAGGTGTGTGTGTGTGTGTGTGTGTGTGTGTGTGTGTGTGTGTGTGTGTGTGTGTGTGTGTGTGTGTGTGTGTGTGTGTGTGTGTGTGTGTGTGTGTGTGTGTGTGTGTGTGTGTGTGTGTGTGTGTGTGTGTGTGTGTGCAAACTCTGATCTGTCCTTGTTAATCTGGGCTTTCCTTCACAATTCAAACATCCTAATACAGGCAAATCAATAAGCCTTTTCGTGTAATTGGAGCTCATTTTACATTCCCTACATTAAGTTTGCGGCCCCACCAAGGCTAAGAATAAAAAATTTCTACATCTCCACTGTTTTCAGCAGCATGTCGAGATGTGTTGTAGAATAAGAGTGAACGCTCACCAGTTTTTGTCCAGAGAGGACTTCCAGAAGAGCTAGCAGCATCACACCATCCTTGATGTCCTCAAACAGGTCTCTCACTTCAAGAGGAGGGGCGTGCTATACAAGCAAACAAAGACATCAGACAACCGACATGCAAACCACTCTGAATGAACTCTGTTTGAAGAAATAGTGATAAGTTAGAACTAAAGTGACAAGCTACTGGCTAGTCAGAGCAGGTTGCAAAACAAAGTGCAAAGTATTTTTCATCCCTAGTTTGCAAAATTTGTATAGACTTTAATGTAAACATTATTAAAACTGTAATAGTTCTATAGTCGATACGAATCTGTTTATCAAGTTCTTTGCTCTTAATCCACCTCAGATATTGTGATTTCAGCAGTTTTATTTTTGACATTTTCAAAATCTTCCAGAATGAGCCATTTCAGGGCTCTGTCACTTTAAGAAAACAAGCTGGAGCTGCCTAACCCCCCCCCCCCCCCCCCCCCCCCCCCCCTTTCCGGGGTTTTTAACCAGAAATATGTCAGTGGCGGCAGGGAAGACAAATGTTATCGCAGCATTATTGTGGCATAAAAGGCTGTTTTCCTTATGCTCTGAAGCAGCCCTACCGCCATTTGCATTTGTTTCCAACCTTTATCGATGCAAACAAAATCATCTAAGGGTGATCAAGCAATTTTGTTAATTAAGTGGGAAGTACTTATGTCTGCAGCAGACCCTGCACGGCAAAGGATTAAGTGCTAGAGCTAAGTCTTAGCTCTCTTAACTCAGTTGCGTACCAAGTCTATTCTCCTGGAATTACTTCACCCCAGGAGTATACCTAAACGACAGTTTGTGCAGCACAGGAATTGGAGAGCCAGGAGCTAGAGAATGCAACAAGGCTGGACCATGATGCTACGTTAGACCCAGTTAGCCCCTGCAGGTAAGTTGTGCTAAGCAAACTCTGCTAACATGTAAGCTCTTGCACGTGTTCATGACAAGTAAATGGTGCTGTACTCATTGTTAGCTTAGAACCGCCACCCACACAAAATAAAATTAGAGCGATGCCACATTAACAGATACTTATTTAATTTTCACATTCATAGACAGATGTTTATCAACTGAACAACATAATCATCATTCATGTAATTATTTATTCAATAATATATATCTGTATGTTGTTAGAACATTGTATTATATTGTTTAAAGTGAAATTTTTATCATCAGAACAAGAAAATAATATCGTTAGAACAATAAGATTATCATGTTGCAATGTAATATCGCTGTAATTTATGTATTTTTCATGGGTGGCAGCTCTGCATTCCGGTATCATATTGTTGTGTCTTCCATGGTTTTCAGTGTCTTCAGTTGAATTCTATATTGGGCAAATGTAAAAGGGTTGTAGTACAGAAGTAATCTGTGCTGAGTGACATCTGAACTGGTTAGGAACGGAGATTCCCCGTCGATGACACAATTCTGGTTTTTGTAAAAAAAAAAAAATAAAAAAAAAAGGTCTGTTAGCTGAGAAGCTAACAGACCTGAATATTTGGGACGGGCTTGGAGTAGAGCTGCTGCTGCTCCAGCAGTTGCTCTCTCTTGCATGTGAGAGGTGATTCTAATTCTGATTTTGCTGTTTGTGACATCACAAATGAGGACTTCTTTAATCGGCTTGTTTTAGGCACATAATTCCTCAAAACAAATACTGACAGAAAACGGATGGATGTTGTTTTTTCATGTTTGGAGATTTTATAGCAGCAGCAGAGACCCACATGTCCTCTTTAAATAAACTATCAATTTCCCATGAAGTTTATTCCAGTAAAAGAGCAGGAAATGCTCCAGCTGGGAGGTGCAATGATGTATTTTGTTATTTGAGGTATAGATGTTTATGGTGTGATTCTCATTTCACCCTGTAGGGGTGCTCTCCAGGTTCTGCACCTTTTTCTTCTGGTTTCCCCGTGTCTGAATTCAGTCTTCCTACATCGACTTCTGCACCTTTTTTACCATTAAGGGGAGACAATGCCGTTTTGGCTTGCTTTTAGCACCCCCTAGTGTTTATTTGTTGAACCAAAAGCAATACCTATTTCTTTGCTGTGCGTTTATCTTTTTAACACCTTAATCTAACAGCTGAAATGTCTCCCCAGCCTTCATTAGTGTCTACAGGAGTGATTCATCACTAAATTAAACAAATCAGCTGTGGTCATGATCTAAGCATGCAGGAAACGTGCTGGAAGCAGACTCCAGCGCCAGGCATGTCAGCTACATTGTGTCTCAACAGCAACTCCGAAGTTGCAAGTGGAATATTCTGGCCACAGGGGGTGACGGGCTGGGTGGCCTTTCATTAACCCTGTAAAGGGTTATTTTAGCACGTACTGACTCAAGAAAATGATATAAAAATAGGAAAAGTTGTCTTTAAACATTTTTATTCATTTGAAGACCTACTTTTTGGTCTGCATTTATGCCTCTCTGTAAACTAACTAGAACTACACTTTTTCCTTATTTAGAATTTCCTTTAGGCTTTTTCTATCTATCTAGCAGAAAACATTTCACGTGAAGCTTTTTATTGGATAAGAAGTTGTATAAATAGTGTTTACAAAAATGTTTCATGGTATAACATCAAACAAAGGCAATATAGTTCTTCAGGAATGCAAACACCACAGATTTGTGTCTTACTGACTAAATGCACAGGACGCTAGGATGCAACAAGCACTTTGTTCTGCACATTATCCCAATCCCAGCTGCAAAGCACTGGCATAAACCATAATATAATACATATATTACACTGGGAAACGTTTATTTAAACATGTGCAACATGGATAAAGAAAATCCTTGAGAAAGGGGTACTCAGAGCACAGACAGTTTGGCAGCGTTGTGCATTACTGACAGCTGGATTCACCCATAAGTAGAGTCTGAATGGAAAAGGGGGGGGGGGGGGGGGGGTGTCTTCAAATCCAAAAATATGCTGATGATTTCAAACTATCTCTGACTTCCTCCTTGACCTGGTGCAGACTCCCAGACTCGAGAAAATCCACATATCTCTGCCGCTCGCCTCCGCCACATCAAGGATTTCTCTTAAAAGCACAGTCACATGCTGGGGCTGTGAGGTTTGGGGGGGTAATTCACAGGGAGATTAGCAGCAGCAAAGAGAGTCAGAGAAGTGAGGAGAAGGCAGAAGTGGTTGTGTCTGTGTTTCTACACAGAAGTGAAACACACGCAAACCCACACATATCGAACATGTGAGAGGGATTTAATTTGGAAGAAAGACGAGAAACAAAACGACGAACCGCTGCCGACAGGCAGAGAGGGGCGACACTAACTCCACGTCTTTCAAAAATTAATTAGAAAATACAGAAGCTCTTCACACTAATTCCTCTTCTAATGTCGTTTCACAGCTTTGGATATGAGAGAATTCCAACAGCACTTTCACCCAGGAATCAAAACATGACAGAAAAGGCTCCTACAAAGGCCCGACTCAGAGGGATGAAATGCACCAGGAGCTAATTGGAGTTAAATTCACCTATTTGTTCGTTATAATCCCAAAGCTAATGAGGAAATTTCAGACTAATTACAAAATAAGGAAGTAATATTCATCTTCTCTGTGCAGCATCACGTGCTAAAAAATAAATCAAGAACTTAATGAGCTAATTACATACAAATGTCTGGGTCATAATTGATTGAGAACAGAGGAGTTTGAGGATGCTAGCCTGTGTGAGCTCTTGTGTTATTCCCCAGACACACTCGACTCTGTGGATCCCAAAAGATCAGCGGCATGAAAGAAAAGCAGCAAGACAGAAGTCTGGAGGGTTTGAATGATATTACAGTGAATCAGAAAGAGTTATCGTCCACTTAATGGTCTTCCTTGAAAATACTTTCTCGTCAATTTTAATGTGTTTCTGTGCAGAAGTCATAAATATTTACTATGTCACCTGCTGTAGATACCATTCTGAACAACCTCAGTTTAGAGAAACGGCTTCTGCGTGTGCTAACAGCTGGTTCAAGCACAGCCCAGATAATCTGAAAGAGCTCCAGTTTACAAAATCTCTTAAACAGTAGTTCAAGCAAAGTCATTTTATAAACCTCAACACCAGCAGTTTTTCATGAAATGAATATTTACATGCAACTCTTTATTAACAAGCTCAATCATAAGCTAAATCTAGAGCTTCTGGGGCATCCCGGAGTCAAGTTCTGCTGGAATTTATCAAACCTTTTGCTAAAATAACGTTTAATTTATAACTGATGGTGGAGCCATTTTAAGGAGTAAGCAATCAGTTTCAGTTTTTGCATCACCAGACTAGCCTTTAGCCCATCCGTCCTGTAAGATGCAAATTTTCTAAAATCTGAGGCAATTCAATAAGCCACATAGAAGTACACTTAAAATAGCCACAGAACGTCTTAACCCTTTAGGGCCAGGGTCCATATTTAGACACTCACATCATAAATGGTGTCAGCGTGCCTTTTGCAAGCTCTTAGAATCTTGGGATTTCACCCAACCAATCATTTTAGACCGAGCTAGTCACAGTTTGCGTCATTGTGCTGTTCAACCAATCACTGCAGTTCTGCAGACACGCCAAATATTGTTTTGTCTGCGTGTAAAACTATGAATGTGGTTGCAACTTAAAAAACACATGGGATCATTCACAGCTTGCGTTTGATAACACACCAAAGAAGGTACAAAAGACGCAAATGTCTGATGGAATATTTTAACACAGTAAATATAATTTATGCTGGTGGGTCAGTTGTCTGAAGCATTCAAATGAAATTTCCACTCATCTACTCTCTCTCTCTCTCTCACACACACACACACATACATATAAAACAGGCAGCAGAGGAGTAAACAAACTAAAGGAGCTTCACTTACTGATGGAGTAATCTCTAAGAACACTCGGTTCGCTGATTATTGAACTAAAGCCATTTTCCTGGAAGATGCCTGAGTGACGATGAAACCTCTGACCACTCCATAATTAAGCTTTAACCTTCTCAGAAAGGATTTGTCAAATGGAAACTTGGGGTCCTCTCACTGCACCCCCGCCCTACGCCACTCACCACAGACTTGAGCTGAGGGTTCGGGCGCACTTCTCTGCAAACATGAGTGACTGTGTGGCCGCCACTACGCCCTATATCTAAATGAAAACCCAACTGCTCTCTTACTCTTCATATATTTGCCGAGTTAATCTGGAGAACTACTCAAAGTAATGATACCCATTAATCTCCTGTATAAATTACCAGCTCCAGTACGTCTCCTCTAGTAGAGAAATCTTCAGCAGAGCTCATAAGACTTCTTTTGTTGTACCTGTGGAGTGGAAAAGTAAGGGGGAGGGGAGTGTTAGCGAAAGGAAGCCCTCACGATATGTTTCAACTCACCTAACGATTACTCACACACCTTTAGGCGCTGAATTAAAGACCTGTGATAACTGGAGTGGCCTAATCATCTGCATAGCCAGGAGGAAGATCCATCCCTCTGAGAGCAAAGCTAAACCAACTGTTAAATCTTCTCCTTCCATTTCTCGGTGTCCTTCAGTCTCTCTCTAGTTTTTAGTTGGTTAAAATACCTTTTGGTTGTTTAGAAATCAATAAAGATTCACCGTGTTTCCACAACTCAGTCAGTCACAGGAGTAAACGGTCTTTGTTGTCTGAATTAAACTCATAAAACTCCACGGTATCTCATCAATTTATACAATAAAGTCCAAACAAAAGAGGAATGCACCGCTTTATCTTTTTCTTGCATTTAGAAGTAAGTAAATGTTCTCTCTAATCACGACAAAGTGCCAGTGGGACTTTAAAAATGTTTTTGAAGACAAAACCAGGCCAATCAGTGTCTCTATGGCAACGCCAGGCACCAGGTGAAAGGGTGAGCAATTTCAGGATGCACCAAGAGAGGGAGAGAAGATGTGTATGATCAGAATGCATGAAGATCAAGTATGGGTTTGTCCTCCAATGGGCTGAATTTGGTAATTACAGCCAATTATAAAAAAAATTTTAAAGGTATTTGTTACCCTTTCTGTGCTGCAGCCACTTTATAGTTCAACATCTGTTTTCTAAATAACTTCTTTTAAAAAAATTAGGCAAGAAGATAAACGTTCCTCTAAATCAACACAATAAATAATGACTTGAAACAAGCTGCCGGTTGGTTTTGCTGTTAAAACTCAAAGCATAGAGATAAAATTATGACAAACACCTGAAAAGCACTTTAATTATATATATTTTTTATCTTATCAACCAATCTCCTTCAGAAAATGGTTGCTTGGGAGAAAGCCAATAGCCTGTTCATCATAGCAAGCTAATCTTTAGGCCTGTGTAGCCAAACAGGAGCTGTTAGAACAATGAATTCAGAGGTTTTAAACTGTCTTCAAACAAATAGTTATTAGATTATCGGAAGTGGGGTTCTGTGGAATGGTCTGGATTGATGAGCTAATGAATAATCTGAACAAAACGTAGGCTAAAAGAAAGACAATGTGTAGATTTTACAGTTAATCTCTGGAAATATTCATCAAAATGTTGTTAAAATGAATTAATGATGCCCAGTTGTTGAAAAATATTGGCAGCTTTTTAAAATATAACCATAAGAGTCGTGTCTAAAATACATGGAAGCGGGTCTAAGTCTCTGGGCGACGCCATATTGGATGCCACGTGTCCTTCGATGGACAAAACGAGTTTACTGATTTGTAGCAAAGAGTTACAAACGTTTCTTCATTCATAAACTTCGTTTTACACATTTACCTCTTCGCTCATTGCTAGTGATGAAGGGGAGTCTGATGCTTGTCATTTTGCTGGAGGTTGAGCTCCCAGGGATTTTTGACCCCAATGGCTATCTGTTGGTCAGATTTTACTCGAACACAAAAATGCCACTTGTATGAAATGATTTAGGTATGTACTGCCCCTATTGTCAGGGAAAATACATGCTAATAATAATAATAATGCATTGAACTTATATAGCGCTTTTCTAGACCCCCCAAAGACGCTTTCACACACTCTCACATTCACACACTGCTAGTGATGGTAAGCTATTTGTAGCCACAGCCTCCCTGGGGAGGTCTGACAGAGGCGAGGCTGCCATTTGGCGCCGTCGGCCCCTCTGACCACCACTAACACAGGCAAGTTGGGTGAAGTGTCTTGCCCAAGGACACAGCAGCAGGATACCCCTGGCGGGAGCTGGAGTCGCACCCATGACCCTCCGATCATGAGACAACCCGCTCTACCACCTGAGCTACTGCTGCCCCATACTGTCAATTTAAAACACCTCTAAACAAAAATATTTCATAGCAGTGGATGCAAACATCATTTTAAAAGCCTGTAGATGGTTGTCAGTAGTATAATAATAATAATAATAATAATAATAATAATAATAATAATAATAATAATAATAATAATAAATCAAATCTCTATTTCTTCAGGGTCGTTCAAAGAGCTATGAATCTATGACAGGTAACAGACCCATTCCATGGAGGACACAACAAGGGTATTAACAAAGGCTGTCTTCCATTTAGAACACATTCTACTCGCCACAGAACAGCCAGCATGCTTTAGAAATGGAATGCAGCCCTCGTTAAAAGACTTTCCTTCTATTATTGAAAGTTATATTTATTAATGGGAGACTAGGCAGTTTTGGCTTTCTTTTAGCACCCCCTAGTGTCCGTTTAGTAGAATTGAAAGCAAAATAATCTCGCTGTGCGTTCGTCTTTTTAACACTATAATCTAACAGCTCAAATGTCTCCCAGCCTTCATTAGTGTCTACAGATGTGGTTCATCACCAAATTACACAAATCAGCTGGGTTCGTGATCTAAAACGTGCATGAAACATGCTGGAAGCAGACTGCAGCACCAGGTATGTCAGCTCCATTTTTCCCAAGTCCATCAGACCAGACCAGCAACTCTGACGCTGCAAACGGAATATTCTGGCCACAACGGGCAACAAGGGCTGGGTGGTCTTTCATTAACCCTGTAAAGGGTCATTTTAGCACATACTGGCTCAAGAAAATTATTTTAAAATATGAAAAAGTTGCATAGTGTCTCTTTGAAGGTGCAGTTTTTGTTGTCGTTCGAGCAAGCTACATTTTTAAATAAAATGAACAATTCACAATCAAACCCATTTCTTTAGTCACAGAATCTGATGGTTGTAGAAAATGGTATAACACTGGCTTGTGACACACACACACAAGCAGACACACAGCTCAGCTCAGCTGCTAAAGTCAAACTTTCCTCAAATAGTCCATCTCAACCATTGCTTTGAGCTCCATTTTGGAATTTGACTGGATTGCCATCATTAAATCTCTAATCCCTCAAACCCAATCCCATCCCCATAAAACACACACACACACACACACACTCACACACACACACACATGCTGCTCGCTACTAATGACATCCTGTGTTCTTTTCTGCCAGCACAGTCCTGAGAGCTGACATTTACTACTACGTCATGGTTTATCACCATCAGAGAGCTCTTCAAATGAATTTTCTGCTCCACGTCTCTGCAGATTGAAGCCGCCACAGTCTCCATAATCAAAAAGAAAACCTTGAAAGGAGCATCACTGATTGAAATAGCATCTAATTGTGTTGCCCGTGCCATATTCACCTTGCCCAGCCCTCGCAGACACAGCATTTACGCAGTAATGAGTGTAACTGAGGGGCACAATGCAGCATGATACAATAATTACAGACATATGAAGATCACCTCAGTGAGAAGCTGAATAAAGTGTGATGGTTACGAGTGAGTTAGGCTGTCATTGGAACACCTTAAAGGGACAGATGAATGATTTCTCTTATCTTGAGTCACCTAAATTGGTCTCTAATTAGATTGGGAGGGTGCTGAGATAAAAATCACTGATTTGAAGTTGCAGAGAGAATGGATGCAGTGTTTTGTAATGTTGGTTTTATAATGAGACAGTAAATCTTTGCTACCAGCCAGATTAGATCCGAACGGCATGTGAGCAGGAATGTGTGGTCTAATCTGGCAAGAGTCAGTCATATGACCAGCTCAACTTTGTTTTTCCTGAGGAGGAATGTTCTGGGGAAGAAATCCACAAGTACAACATGAGGAGAAGGGAATCAGCGTCTTACCTTGGCCAAGTGGGAATTGATCCATTTTGTGAATGTCCTTTTCTGCACCTCCTCTTGCTCATCTGCAAATCAGAGCCCAAAGCATCGTTTTTAGTCCCATGCGATAATAAACAAATAAGGGATTAAAACGCAATCTTCTAATCGTCTGGGTGTGAGGGCTGATTGGGTTTGCAGGGCAGGACGGTGCTTCTAATTAACTTTGGTTTATCGTTTCATGTCTGATGTGTCAGAGTCACGTTGAGTCTTACCTTCCACGAGCGTAACTGATGGACGCCATCTGACATTTACAGATGACATTTTCACAGACCTCGTTTTTTCTGGACAAAAACATGTGATCTTGAAAATGCCCTTTAGATGATCAAAAGGGCAGCAGATGAAACCAGTTTTACTCCAAATGCACCTTTTTGCCTTCCCATGAGGCTGTATGGGGTCGCCACGGCGATAAGGCCATTTAGCAAGGGCACAATCAATACAGCATAGATGTTTGTTAAAGATGTCCCCTAAAAAGCCACTTAACTTAAATGAGGACAAGACAATAAATCAAGCATCTCGTGTATGGGAAGCCAAGAATGCGTATAATGCGTTCCTTGTTTATTTACAGTGTCTGTGTTATTTCGGTCCCATCTGGACTATGCAGGAATATCCTTGAGATAAGCCCATTATCAGAAGGCGAGGACGTGTGACATAGTGCTTTACCTTAATGAAATATGCTGACAAACTGATTAAAGTCAAGTTGGTTAGTGTGTCAGTGGGCAGACGAGAACAGGGATGTGAGGGTGGGAGGAGGCTGCCGTTCATACATAATGCAGATAAATTCAGGCATAGTCATACGTGCCACTGAGCAGGTTCCTGTTCTATGAATTAATCTTTTGATTGGGTCCAAAAATGATCAAATATTGATGGGTTAAAGTATTGGATGAAAACGGGGAGAACAGATTCAGCACCATCGAGGAGGGAACATGTATGTGCCAGGTTCTCAATCTCAGGGACGAGGTGACTTTGACTCCTGCGCATACACACACACACACACACACACACACACACAAAATCAGAGAGAGAGAGAGAGAGAGAGAGAGAGAGAGAGAGAGAGAGAGAGAGAGTGAGAGAGAGAGAGAGAGAGAGAGAGAGACTCAAGTTCTCTCATCATCGCAAAGAGAAACAGCCACGCTCAGCAACCAAGCATTTCTAAACACCTCCTGCATCGCTGGTTTTATCCACAAACCTTCACACCTCCCACTCTGGACCCCCTGCAGTGACGTTGACATGAACAAAATACTATAAACCCTAGTTTGTTTGTTTGTTGACTGCAGAAAAACAAACTAAATGTACCACAGAACCTTTTTTTTACAGGATGTTAAACGTTTAGCGTCTAAATAAAAACACAGAGGGTTTCAACGCTGCGGCTGTCAGGCTCCTGCAGCGTGAGACGTGCAGGGAGGTGCTTCTTGTCTGCTGTGTTTCACTCGCTGAAGCAACCTCCAAACTCTAATTCAATCATGTTCTTTTTGCCAGCATGGAAACTTTAAATCTGCACAAACAAATACCAATCAACCCTGCAAAATGCAGCAGCTCATAACTTACACATGGACCCATACAGAGCCCATGCTGCAGTCCCACACCAGATCACACATGCAGAATGCACATATGGTGAACTTCAATTTCTCAGAGAGTCTGTCTCTCTAGGGCACGCAGCCACAAACACACACTGCCCCACTTACCACGGAGGTAGTGGGAGAACCCTGCCGCCAGGTTGAGGGAAGTGGTCTTTTTTGGGGAGGCTTCGTCCCCTACTCGGCATGCCATCTCGCAGCTCTGGCTTCCTGTCGTGGGTTTCTGCCTGTTGTCATGAGGGCATTGAGAGGACGTCCACGACAAGGACCTCTGGGAGAAGCAACACTTGCCCTTGCTTCTGTCCTTGCAGCTGTTCCTCTTGTTTTGGAGAGGTGTCTTCAATAAGCTCTCAGGAAAGCTGGACCTCCTGAGATGATGGCAGCAGAACTGTTGCTTTGAGGTGACGCTGAGAAAAATGGAACTGCACTCTCGGGTGTCCTTTCGCCTTTCACGTCCTCTGTCCTGTCCTGCAGTGAGGGTCTGCAGAGTCAGTCAGACTCTGTGTTTCTCCTGCCTGTTAAGCAGCTTGGGAGTGTGATGAGGGAGTTCGTGTGATACTCAGAGTGTGTGTGTGTGTGTGTGTGTGTGCGTGCGTGCGTGTGTATGTGTGTGTAAGTGCTGCGCAGTGCCGGCTCGCCTCAGCATCAATCTTTCCTGCTCTGTCCCCCTCCTCTCTTTTCTCCTTCTCGTACACTCTCTACGTCGGTCCTCCCACGTTTTCTCTCTGTATTCCAGCTTTTTCACTGTAGGCTGCAGGAACAGTCCACTTCCCTCCTTTTGCCAGCCAATGGGAGCGCGTGGGAATGAGTGATGTCACGGCAGCCCATCCTGAGGTAGAAAGGGAGGACTGGGTAGTTGTGGGTGGGTAGAAGGAGGATGTTTAGCAGGTTATTAGAGGGTGACGGGGGAGCTTTACTCTGACACACGCTCTCACACAGCAATGCTGCGACAGACGTGCAGGAATTCCCAGTGTGCACTCCTAATAACTCTCTCTCTCTCTCTCTCTCTCTCTCTCTCTCTCTCTCTCTCTCTCAGAAAGATATCATGCGGTGCTCTGGGACAAGTAGCTTTTACTCTACGCTGCCTGCAGGGGAGCAGACCATCTCTAAAAGCCATTCTGTCTGATCTATAACTGCACTCTCTTCAAAAAGGATATGTTTTATTCCCAAACACAGACACAAACAGTGCACCAGTCTATCTGTGGTCTATATGAAGACTGAATAAACAAAACACAGAAGAGAATAACAGAGAGCAGAATAGATAAATCAGAGTTCATTATCCAGAGGAACAAGTGGGCCTTGATTTTTCCTGATGCAATCATTTGCTCTTTTTTTTTACTACAAACTCAGCTGAAATGTTGCATTTTGGGATATTTCAATCAATCAATCAATCAATCAAAGCTTTATTTATAAAGCGCCTTCTCACGACCCTGTCGGGAAGCCCAAGGTGCTGAACACAGTACATGAGAAAAGTTAAATATGATGAATAAATCGAAAATAAAAGCAATTCAAATATTACAAAAAAAGGTAAAACATTCTAGAAGACAAATGGGTAAAACAAGGGATAAAGAGACCAATGAAAACAGGGAATTAAAATCAACATAAAAGAGGGCCAAATTCAGAGATGGGGACAGCCTAACTGAGGGTGGCAGCTGGTTCCAGAGTGACGGTGCTAGGACTGAGAAAGCCCCGTTTATTTAGCTTTCATAGCATCAAGTAGAGAGATTTCATTTCATTTGTTGAAACTGTTCACTGTTTATTTAATCATGCGAACAAGTAGAATTAGAAAATGTTTCATGCTTATTTCTTAACTTATGGTTCATTAATTGTGTAAACAAAGAGAATTGACGTATAGCAATCCATAAAAGTGATATTTGTAAGCAATATGTCATTTTTAATTTTTATGCTATGTCCGTCCCATAGAGCACCATTCAATATGAACTGAGTGCTGCTCATCATTAGCCAATAGCATTAGACATCTGCTCACATACAGATGGCAATCACAGTGTTTGCTGACGTACCTACACTGAGCTGGTGACATTTCTTGAAGAGAAGCAAGTTTTTAGAATAATTGAAAAACAAGTTGTTTTAGCTCTGTTAGACGGCTAAAGATGATTGAGAGGTGTTGCATTCAGTCGTAATCACAGAAGTCGGGCTTAAGATGCAATATATTTTTCTGCCCCTAGATGGTGCCCTCTGAGGGAAAAAAATTAAGATTTCTGCTTTAAAGGTGTGGATCACTTGTTCAATCAATACATTTTCAGTGGTCTTAGACAATTTGTAGAAATGAATGCTTAGTAAGTTCTTCATGAAGGGAAAAAATATACCAGCGCACCATTTCCAGGAACTAGCACTTCACAGCTGAGCTTCAGACGGCAGGTTATGGAGTCTTATTTCCTGATATTTGGACATCTTGGATTGGATAACAGCTACACAACTCTGCCACTGACTTGCAGCGTTGATGTTTTATCTGCACAAGCCAGGAGAAGTTCTGCTGCACGGTGAAGTTGCTAATGCTAAAAGTTAGCTTATACTAGTTGAGACGGTCACTGCTGTTTCTTGAATGCTAAACCAACAACAGCCTTTCCCGCCGAGAGTGAAGGTCCATGAACGTTAAGTGACAGTGTGAAGTAGATCTGTCAGGCTTTTCTAATCCTAGAGTTTCACCATCTATTTTCTATCAGAAGCTAATAAAGAAGATAGGTGTAGGAGACTATTTTCAAGTTCAGCCTGCATGAAAAACCAAGAGTGACTGGATTATAATCAGAAATAATCCTTAAAAATTAGTTTTCAGTGTTGCACGCCTTAAATGAAAGTAAAATACTTGTAGATTACTATGAAAGCTATATTTACTCAGTACGAGTGTGATTTTCCATAATGTTGTCTTTTATATGCTAACCTTTGAACTTTTTACTACCACAACCAAAAGAACCAACAGCAATTTCTAATTTAATAAATCATGCCAAAATATCAAGAATAATTCTTCTCAGAATTCTAGCAAACTTTTATATTAAACTAAAGTAGCTTTTTGATAGTAATGGACCATCTTTGGTTTAAATCTCGTTTAAGTCTAGTTTCCTCTTTGAATGGCAAAGGGCCTGTATTTACACAGCACTGTCTAGAGTCCTGCAACCCCCCAAAGTGCTTGACTCATTCATCTGTGTGTCTTGCATAACTAACCCCATAACCACATCATGCAAAATAACAATTATTTAAAAACAAACAATCTAAATACACAATAGCAGCGTTGTTCAAGCATCATGGCTGTGAGGAGTCCTCAGTTCCTTCATAAACAGACAACCTGTTGTATTCTGCTGTAGAAATGAAAATGTCACTACAGTGAAGCCTTTTTATTTTCATGGCTGATTTGCATCACTGTTTCCATTCTGTTTTGGTTTTTTTACGCCCTCCTTCCCATCTGACGAGCACAGACACATGAACACACAAACACGAGGCCAGGACGAGCTCTGGAAATATTAAAAGCACAGAGCTCCTCTTTGAAGCTGCATTCAGAGACTTTCCTGGAAAGCAATCATCACGCTGAAGAGCCTGGTGGGTCTTATATCAGCCTTAAAGATGAAAGCACCATTCATCATTTGTGTGATTTTTCCCTTTTGTTCTTTGGCTTCTCCCCATAAGGGATTTTAATTATGAAAGTCATCAATAACCAATAGCAGCTGTCATCTGCTATCTGTCTGCTGATAATCACCCTGCTGACACTCCTGCAGCCCTGCAACTGGCCATCACAGTGCAGTCGCTGCTTTAAAATGTTTTTTAAGCAGGATTACTGCGCCGGACGATGCATGCATGAATGAGAGATAAACTTAGGGAAAATTTTTATCCAGGCTTGTTTTTATATTTACATTTACATTGCCTTTACTCACTAATCCATAATTACACACCAGTGGAAAGCCTAATTCAGTGGAGCATTCGCTTTGCTTAAACTTGCGGTCGATAACTCCACTGCAAGAAAATCCTTGACTTAACCTGCTGCAACCAGATAAAAATCTATTGTTTTAACATACTGCTGTTTGTGCAGAATGAGCCAGCACAACTAAATAACTATTATCACTAACTGTTCACAACTAATAAATAAATAAATGTGTGATAACAAATGAATTATTGCAGTGGAGCTGTGGTGAATTCTGGGGTGTGGGGAACTCTCCGTGGTGCTGAACCTGCAGACAGGTCAGTGTGACAAAAGCTATGATTTCATGAAGCCTGTTTAAAACAGCAGAAACAGGACATAAACTTTAACCATTGCTACATTTAATGAACAAATATAAATGTCATAAAACATGTTTTGTTTTGTTTTTTGTTTAAATATAGTGTCCTTCTTTGATAGCATAAGAGTAGGTATTAAACTGTTTTTAAAAATACCCCCAAGATAAAATCAAAACAAGCCATGGAGGATTCACGGGACTTCACCATGGGAGTTGGGAAAAAACAGGAGGTGAGCAGGTGCACAGAGGCACACAAACACAGAGAATAAAAACAAGCAGAATGGAGACTTTCTCCTTTCAACTGTACGGGCAAGAACGCACCAACTGACTCCTTTAGGCTGCAGATCTCAGGAGTGTTTCAGGCTTTACCAGCAAAAAATAAATAAACAACAAAGCCAGACTGAACCTCAGCTGGTCTGGATCCCTGCTAGAGCCCCTGGCAGCCCAACAAAACAGCAGATCCTGCACTGAGGCCGTGGCGGTTTGGATGTGAGTCAGCGCCCCGCACACAATCAGGTCCGACTGCGGGACGCAGCGCTTCCCGAGGAGAGCAGGAACAACGTCTTTTCAACCACTAAAGGAAAAACCAACTAAACTCACCCTGAGGATATTTGGGTTTGCTTAAACCCAAAGACGTGTAAAGAGACACAACGCCACCTAGTGGAGAGATGCAGCTTTAGTTGTGTGTATCGATCCTGGTAAGTGTCTGTGTGAAGATTTAATTCGACCATAAAACATCCATATTAATGAAGCTAATGGATGTTTATGTTTGAGAGACGGTTAAGGCAGTAATGAAATGATCATTAGAGATGCTGTGTTGATCCCATGATGCTGAGAAGAAGCTTTTTCACACATTTCTGTTGCAGTAATGCATCTTCTCCTGCAGAAGAGAACGTTAACAGAGCAGTCTGTTACAGCCACCCAGCTCTAAAAGCATGGCTTTATTGTGCTCTGCAGAAGCATTCTGTAATTGCTTCACATCTAACAGCTTCTCCAAACACACACACACTTCTGCAAGGAAATTTCACACATTATAGAGGTTTTTTCAGCCTCTTTTCTCCTCTACAAGCTTGTTTATCCACTTCCTGATTCCAGCTCTTTCACCCCAACAATTCCTAATTTTAAAAAACCGCTCTCAGCACTTCCTGTGGAGTGCTTCAGCCCCTCGGCTCTCGGCAACACCCTCCATCACACTCTCAGTACCTCCACTCAAACCTTCACACGTCCATTCAGCCTCTCCATTTGTGATCCCACTTCATTTACAACACATTTCTCCCAGTAAAGTGCCGAGACGGAAGTCCAAATGTCAGCCCATTAGCATAGCTAATTACATTTCAGTAATAATGACACCACATTAAAGGGAGTAAAAAGGGGAGAACAAGTCAAAGTGATTATCAAAACAACCCCTTTTCCTCTTTCAAGCACCATCACACCCTTTTCAGTAACAGATGTGCACAGAAGGCACTTTGTCGGTGACAAAAATGTCCAAATATCACAGCGTTCATTACATTCAGGACACTGATATGGTAATTTGGGCAATTTCAGCACCTGCAGCACAGAAACACACATTTATGTGTAAATGCACAACAATAGATTGAACCAAATGGCTGAAAATGAATATATGTTGGAAAAGAATAAAGAAAAAATGTAAAAGTTCCACAGAAACCTTCAATAATATCACCAATGTAGCATTTTAAACACTAGACGTTTCTTTCTTGCTTTTTTAATCAACATAAATCCATTTAGCAGAAGACAATCTAATTTGACCACCACACACACCCACTAACAAACTGAATATGCGGCTAATAGAAAGCATCTATTCCAGCGGAGGCACCAAGGGTCACATCAAAACACCACTCAGGGGAACTAAGAGCATTACAAAGACTCAATTTGGCTTCAAAAATATATTCAGCTCAATCTTTCTGTGCTGCTCTGCAGGATCATGTGTTACTGAAGACTGTGTGTGTGTGTGTGTGTGTGTGTGTGTGCATGTGTGTGTGTGATGCTTCACGTGTGTGAGAGTGCAGGAGTGGGTCAGACAGTCTAAGCTCTTTATCCAGGTTCAGTGGCCTGCCACACATTACGGGGACAGAAAAAGCGAAAGGACCGGCGTCAGCACACTACATGAATCACAGCGACCACAGCAGTAAATTCACTTAAATCTCATCTTTGCTGCAGAATGAGGAGAGCCAGAATCATCTGCAAAGTCTCTGCTTCACACAACAACTTGATTTGTGCTTATCAGCAGGTGTGCACCAGTTTTCTTAAAAACATGTGTTATATCCTGCGTCAAACTTTAAAAAGTCCCCTTTTCCTGAGTCCCTGAGCATCATGAATTATTAAAATTAGAAGTATGACGCGTGCTTATTTGATGAAATGTGTAATTTTGTACCTTAAAGAGGAAAAAGCAAAAGGAAACGTCATAGATGCAGTATTGCTACTTCATTTAGTTGTTGCAGTGGATATTTTGCCTTTAACAGAAAGGTGCACAACAAACATAGAACTTCAAATATTTAAAGTATTTCTGCACCTAATGTTTATTTAACAATACTTTTAGTAGTAAAAAAAACTCATCAGCTGACCTCCCGGAGGTCAAGGCATCACAGAGACCTCCTAATTTACTGCTGGAGGCGAACTTTCACATCGCCCAATCCCTTTGTGGTGGGTGGAAAAGACGGACTGAGGTGTCTGTGGATGAAAGATAAGAACGTACAGAGTATTTTGGACAGGGGTTGACTGTGTCTCTGGGTCAAAAGCACAGGTGTCAGGATTTTATCTGCATGCACATTGTTCAGTATGTCAGTCAAAGCTTCCAGACAGCTCGATGTGACACAAACAGCCTTAGATGTGTTTTAGAAATGCTGAAAATGCTGGAAAATGTGCAAAGATTGCAGCTCAGGATCAAATCTATCGCCCCGCTAAAAGTGCTTCTTTTATTCTTCACTAAATTAACCGTCAAGAGTTTGGGTTGAATTGCTCTTTATTATTTATTTAAATCGTTCCAAATGTATTTACTGTTTTCTTCAAGCTTCAAGTAAGAAATGCACTTTGAACTTTGCAAGGCTGTGACATTTTAGAGGTAATATGCGGGCGAATGCGAGCCATCCTGCTCTACACATGGGACCTTTTGGAGCTTATCTTGTGATGCGTCACTCAAAGCTGTGCTGTCTGTCAGGTTAAGAGATTATAATCTGATCTGTAATAAAGGCTGTCACTGAGGAACTTGCAGGATTAAACACAAATATCCTCTAGGGGACACACACACACACAAACACACACACACACACACACACGCACGCACACACACACATGCGCGCACAGTTTAATCAAATATATTGTTCTGTTAAAGAAGAAGAATCTGAGTCAGAGATGGCCACAAAGCCTGCAGGGTGTTGGTTGTGACTGTAACCATGGCAACAAATCATAAACACAATCTGGAAAGATGAGGAAAGAAGCAGCAGAACGAATAACCCTGCTCCACCAGGCTCACCCTGGGTCTGTTTAACCACTCGGCTTAACCGTTAACTCCCGGCGGCGCGATGGGGAGGGAAACGATGCAGAGCTGCTATTTTTACCTCTCAGCAGTGGCACATGAGCGTGTGTGATGCCGTGGTAACCAGAGCGACAGACGATGAATGATGGTGTCACGGCTAACCAGGAGCCTGGCATGGCTCAAGGTGACCGTCTGCTTGGGCCTTCCTCTCTGTGGCCAAATCATAATGTCGCCCCTGGCAACAGGATGTCGCCCTGGCCACATGCCAACACGTGGATCTGTGCCAGACCCACAAGCAATCAGGAGACCTGGTGTGCCTCTCTTTCAATCCCACTCTGCTTGTTCAGTCTTATTTTTATTCTCTTCCTGCTGCCTCCCTCATTCCCGTTTAATCCATCAATGCTTGGAGTCTGGGAGTTCCCATAAGTCGTCCAGATGTGCTTCAGCCTGCTCAGCATCCCCTCGCTAAAAACTTATCTACAAGGTGCTTATCAAAAGTCCATTTCTGGTTAATTTATCCCAGCAGAAGTAAATCGCCAGTTCAGGATTACACAGCTCATGCAGGAGGGGCAGAAAAAAAAACTCAAGCTGGTGTTCTGAACAGAACGAGATTGAGTAAACTTGTGCAGACGGTGCAACCCCTCAGCATAGATGTACGCCTCCGCAAGCCGCAGCACAGAAAGCAGGTAGCGGGAGCAGGCCGGGGTTTTCCTCATTAACGAGAGACAACAGATACACAAATTCCACAGCATATGGAGGAGTTCAGGCTGGGAGGTGTTCAAAGCAGCCTCGCTGCCTTACGCCATATGGTGTCACTAATTGCTGTTCTTTCACAGCGATGGAGAGGTGCACCAAAGGAGAAAAACAGCCTCCAAAACTGGGGCAGAACTTCTGATTGTTACGATGCTGAATCGATTTGTTACTGACGATGTACAAATTAAGCCTCGAGGAGGAGCGTCAAAGCTGCATCAAATGTAAGTTTAACAGAGGAATGTGGTAGATGTAATAGGTGAATAATAAAATTACATATAATTATGTTAGCCTTTAACACATGGGGGGGGGGGGGGGGGGGGATGAGCACTTATCTCTGGTTTAAAGAAAATAAAACAGCTTGCGTGTGTTTTCATGTCCCAGGAGAGAGAGAAAAAAGTAGAGCAAACTAAATAAAAGGTCACAAAGAATTAAGATTCTACACTCCTTAGGAAATAAAAACAGGTCAAACTCTTTTACATTCAAAGCCTTAGCAGTAAAACTTAGTAATTATGTATAAAAACCTTCAGTTTGACACAAAAGACTCAGCATTTCTTAGAGAAATCACATTTTGCAAGATCCTGCATGATCTGTTCTGAGTGTGTGTTTATTCACTGTTTGCAGTGGAAAACTAATACATCTATAATACTGTAATATTAAATCTGGGCCACTTTCGTTAACTGAATATGTCATTTGTGCACAGCTCTGCATTTTCTGTGGAATCTGCCTTTAAACTGAAGCGACGGCCTGGAAAGTGTTTTCTAAATTTAAACCAGCCGGAGCACAATTGGGATTCAAAGTGCACATCCACACACCTGCACGGTGATGCAGAGGAGCCACGTGGCTACTGACGCTGAGGCTGATGATGCTGCCCTCAGCTTTCACAGAAACTGCCACCTCAGAAGCCACACAGGAAGCAGCCATGTTGGCTCTCTGCTCTACTGTCACCTGACTTCACTGCTAGTTTGCAGGTGTCATCAATCTGGCCGTGTCAGAGGGAGATGTGAGATCGTGACATGCAGGGATACGTCATTTAACGCAAAAACGTGTGAGGTAATTAGAGCAAATCTGCATAAAAGAATAAAGAGTTTGCAGAAGATCAAGAAGTGACTTTTTTTTACCTCAAAAGTAAAAATGTGTGAACATTAAAGCTGCATTTGAGGCAGTTAGGAAGTCTGCTGGGTTAAATGAGAGGTCTGCTTCCTTCTCTAGCCCCAAACATTTTCTACTCTGACTTGTCCACAATAATAAAGTTACAAACTTCTGATTCATTCTGCAGATGGACAGTTTCATTTAGTAATTTACTTTAAAACATAATAACGAGCTGAGTAAAGCACAAAGCAGCAGAATATTAATCAAAACTTGTCATAACCCTAAAATTATTCCATATTTGCAAACTGCAGACTGTGACACTGCACATTCCTCACATTTACGCCCTTCCACCAAATCTCTGTTTAACAGAATTCCAGAATCTTTCAGATGAATCGTGTTTTGCTCAAGGATGGAGTGAATACCTCCTTTATCCACAAACATCTCTGCAACGCCAAGCTCTAGGTCACCTTTTCAAACCCTGCAAACCAAGTTGGGGCAGTGTGAGTGAGTGAGTGAGTGAGTGAGTGAGTGAGTGAGTGAGTGAGTGAGTGAGGGAGCGAGCGAGCGAGTGAGTGAGTAAGCATTTTGCACCTACCTTGCAGCCTCTGCATCACGTTGGTAATGTCTCTTGCAGAATGTCGGTAGTGCCGGGGTGATGCCATGCTGCTGCCTTGAGGTCACCAAAGTCACGTCTCGCCTTGCATGTGCGTGTGTGAGAGAGAGCGTGTGAGTGTGTGTGTTGCCTCTGCAGGACTCTCATGCTCTGGCTAAGCAGGAGGTTGTGTTGCAGCGTCCTCACACCTGAACTGAATCATGCTCAGGTGACTGTCTCTCTCTTCAGATCATCCCTGTTACAGTAGTTGCCTGCAGTCCTCACACTCAGCGAAGCCCCTCCTCTGATGATGATGTAAGAGCATACTGTATGTGCAGGCAGGCGTGTGAGAGAGTGTGTGTGTGTTTTACTTCTTAAAGCCCTCCCTCCCTTTCCTGAGTCTGTTACTTCTGCAGAGATTGGTTTAGAGTCTGGAAGTGCTGCCATCTGCTGTCCAATCACAGGAATCACTCCTTCCTTAGAGTATTCTCTAAAATCCCATCATCGGTTTCCTGAAGTTTCTAACAATAAATTCAGAAAAAAAATAGGGGGACAAAAGACTTAATTTGATAAACAAAAATACCATTTCAATTCATTTAAATTAGATTTACCACAATTGTAAGAGCCAAAGTTTCACAGTCAACCAGAAAGGATGTAAATCTTGCCAAACTAACATTCTTATTTACAATTTTACTGATGTTCTTATTTGGAGTTGAGAAATTAAATAGATCAGAGTGACTTGGTGGAATTGTTTTAAATGATTGACCAAAATATTAAATAATAAGAAAGTGACTGAATATTTTATATAGCAGGTTAATTAATGTGAAAACCAGTTAAAATTGAAATAATCATTATTCTGTTCAAGCAAGATGAGCAGCACAACTGTATTAAATGCAGGTCGACAGAAATGGGTTTTCTATTGCTGATATCGATATGTAGAGGTCACGATCAGCCAATGGCCGATATATGCTAATGGGATTTGGGACCCATTTTCACAACCGATATCTAGAAATGTTCTAACTAATTAGCAAACTAAAACAACAGCTGATACACCACATCTCTGAGGCCTAGTCCACACGTAGCTGGGTTTTTTAAAAAACGAATATCCGCCCCTCCAAAAACTTGCATCCACACCACCTAGTTTAAAAAAAAACTGTCCACACGTACCTGGATAAATACGTTGTTAAGGACATGCCAGACCTGTAGGCGGCAGTACTTCCCCCGTTCTTAATCTCGTCCTTCGTCTGTGGTCTTCCACAAGGAGCAGTAATTCCGCTTGCAAAAACAAACAAGCAAAAAGCGCTTGGACAATTGATAAAGCAAGCGCAGCCCTGAGGGCTTCCATGCTGTCGGCTAGTGTAAACACAGGTCGCACACGTGATGTCAGCATTTTTTTGTCGCGGAAAGTGACGTTGCGGACCTTAAAACTCCGGTTTTGTCTGTCCACACGCAGACACCCAAAAAGGAGAAAACGCAGATCTTCACTTTGGCCGGAGTTTTTAAAAAGATCCGTTTTTGTGTGGATGACAGGCCAAAACGTAGAAAAATATCTACGTTTTGGCAGAACCCTGGCTACGTGTGGACAGGGCCTGAACTTGAATCAGTTTGATATACTAAACAACTTTTTGTGTTGGACTCATCTTTGTTCATCATCTAAAATCTTCTCCTGATTGGTAGCTGGCAACAGCTGCTCAGAGTGGACTGGTTTGGTTTGATACACAGACTGAAGTACCCGCATTTGACCACAAGATGTCACTCTTACTATATGCACCTTTAAAGTTCACACACCAAGTATTAAATATACGTGTAAATAAGAGGAAATATCAATTTACAATGATTTTTATGGAATTTATTAAGCCTCTGATTGCCAGGAATGTAAATATATGTTTGAATACATTTCTGCAGCAGCACCGGGCTGTCTGCAGACGTGCCTGACTTTAAATCGTCTCTACAAAAGAGGTTTATCTGTTGATGCCGCTATTAAAAAATGGTAAACAACAGCCCAATACATCAGTCTATCCTTAGTGACCTTAAAGGTTGGATATGGAACACGAACAGCAAAGTGACATCTAGTGTTTGCGGGTTGTAGTTGCAACAATAGAACAAGGTTTCCAGCCGTCGAGATACCAGGGTCGCTGTCGATTCAAAAACGTAGAAACAATTTTGGGTACGTTTTGCAAAATGGTTCATATTATGTGCAAAATGGAAGATATAAATGTAAAAACCATAGAATCGTTTTCTTTTCTAAAATATTTTGCTGATTTTCTCTGAATAAGATTCCCGGTTTTGGTCATGCTGCATGTTTATCTGCAGAGCTCCTAACTGTGACTTAGAACATTTATTCAGTGTAGTTTAAGGGGAGGCTTGATGAATTACCATTATTGAGCACCTTCATGAATTATCTTATGACATCACCACAGCCTACCCCTCTGCTCAGGTTAAAGGGGGATTATAGTCGTTCACAAATCAAATCCTGAACAGACATTTGTACTAAACTGATTTTATCATGAAAGAAGTAAAACATGCAACTAAAACAAATCAAAGCCAACATCCAATAAACCAAAACTCATCCCCCTCAAACCTTCTCTTAGAAAAACATCCAAGCTATCCTGCTCCACAACGGATCAATGCCACTCTTTGAAACGCAGCAGGGCGGTGTGATGAACCGCTCGGCTCTCAGCACTTATCGCGATGTGTAATCCCATTAGACAGGACCTTTCATCATCCTCTCCGGAGAGTTCCAGCTCTGACCAGCAACGTCATCCAATAAGAGAAAGAAAAGTCGGAATAAAAATAAATAAAACACAACTAGCTTATAATGATCAGGGCTTGAAAACGAAGGGTTTTTAGAAGCTGCATTTGCAGAAAAGGCCTTAAAGGACAGAACATAAATACAAATTCTTCCACTACACTTGCGTTTCAGCACACTGTCCTGCAGAAATGAGAATAAACATGACCCAAAATAAATGATAAAACTCACATCCATCAAATTCACAGACAACCGCAGCAACTGCAGCAAAAATAACAGACAAGGATTTATCTCAGTCACAGGGCAGCTGACTTACAACTACATATGTCAGAATCTGCTGTTTGAATTGCAAGTGCATTCAAACGTTCTGGGATTGGCCGAGCGCTCTGCAGCAGGAGCAGCAGCGGACTGCTGATTCCTACAATTTTTACACAGCTCAGCTTTGGGTGACCTCTAAGACTCCCGCAGGACCAAACAGATTCAGCAGACGAGCAAGCAGACAATGCTACAGTAGGGAGGAGCAGAGAGCAGAGACAAAGCTCGTGGGTCAAAAGGAAATCTTCCTGAAGCTGCAAAAATAAAATATCCTTTAAATCTGTTTTCTTATCTAATCAGTGCACATACAGAGAGCTGGCTGGTCCTGGTTAATCTCTTTTATTCTTATTCAGCACTTTTCTAAAACCTCATTAGAAAGTTTGTCAGCAACCAGCATGTCAGAATCCACACAGAAGCCAAGAGAAGATGCTCCATAGATCTGGCTTATTACCACATAAATTTAGGAATATTATATGGAAAGTCAAGAAGCAGCATTAACATTTAAGATTTTCATGCATAATTTAAAACTACTTAAAATTTAGAACAGTTTCATTAGAAGAAGCACATTAATATGATAACTATTTCTAATATAAAAGCTGTGACAAAAATGCAAAATGTTTTGTAAACAATACAAACTAGGTCCATTAAAATAATGTTTTACTTATTTAAAATACTATTATTATTATTATTATTAACTATAATAATAACAACAAGAATAATAATAATAATAATAATAAACAGTTTATTCAATATTTGAAATCAATTTCATAGTTTTTCTTTATAATTTTGTTACAATAAAAAGATAAAATTACTGAAATGTGCTTAAAATCGGTAACCAGAATGAGCTCGGGATGTTTAGCCTTTTTTTAATTGAACACGATAAAAAATATATATAAATATATATTTTTTGGGAGTTTACATACAAACTATTTAAAAAATGCTGCTGAACATCCTCAGTAATGCAAGTTTTATCACACCAGCTTCTTTCATTATCACCCCCTCCCAGCAGCCATGTGTTTACCAAATGATTTCACTTGTTTACAGTTATTTTCAATAGTGAACTATTTCTGATTGTGTAAAGTCGCAGTAGCCTTCAGCACTCTTCCAAAATGTTAAATACACCTCAAAATGTATCTCATAGAAAGTGAGAAACCCTGAACATCTTCACTCTAACTTGCTTCAGACTGAATAAACTGTATAGGCCGTGTTTGATGCGTCCCACTCTCCCGTTCTTTATGCTGGTTCTCTTGGTACTGGTATTTCTCGCCTTCCAAGAACAAAAAAAGTCTGAACTTGTAGTTGAAAACCATACTTGTGGACTTCTGTAACTCCTAATTGGTTTGTTGTTTACACTTGCTGCATTTTTTTTTGCCATGAAAATTAATTGACGCTAACTTACCTGCGTGATTATCAACCGTTTGACAGGTACAGGATCTTTGGCGCCCTATCGATAGTAGATTAATCATGCCTGACTACGTTTGCGTTAGCTGTTTAAAGTTTGAAATAAATGTTTGATTAGAAATAACAAACTTATGCTCGTAAAACATGTATAACTAAATGTATCCTTTTGATATTGCAACTCAATTTGAATTTATTGAAAGAAAAAAATCCTCCAGTCTACAGTGGATATAATTTCGCTCTGGGGCCGCTAGGGGGCGTATGATCTGATGGCAATAGCTAGCTGCTGACAGCTGCTGCTGTAGCTCGTTGATTCAACTTTAACGCAGACAGTGAGATAGATTTATTGAGTTTTATCAGTTACGTAGTTTATATAAGTGAAGACGTTCTAGCCTCTCCGTTTTTAGACTAACTATGATGTTAACGCTAAAGGAATTTACAGTAAGTCCTTGTTTAGCTTTAGAAAGCTGTAGTAACATGTTATGTCCGCCAGATGGCGAACAAAACTCCAATATTTGATATTTATTAATAACTTTTAAAAGCTCGTTCAGTCTAAGTTGTGTGAATTACCTAAATTAATGGCCTTTTGCACAGTTATTTGTAACTTCAGCTGTATGCAAGAACAACACTGACCCTGAATAGAAAAATACATTTTCTAGTGAGATTTAATGATATAATGTAACACAACTGTTCTGCAGTGAAAATGAATGGAAAATTTAAGAATCTGGAAATATTTACCCCATAGTTTTATAATTTTTTTTCATATGAGTTCATATGTTGCTCAGATAAAATCAAAGATGATGAATTGCGACACTTTTCAATGCAGCTTTCCCTCGGACTGGATTAAAACAAGGCTGATTTGGTGATTACATTACAAAGGTCACCCTCAAGAAAGTTGCCTAAACTTTGTCTTTTCTCTCTCTCTCACACACACACACACACACACACACACACACACACACACACACACACACACACACACACACAACAATGTTTTTATTGGACATCTCCAATGAGGAAAGGAGCAAACATTCAACACAGGGACCCCTGCTCTGGCAGACATGGCGGAAAGACTACGCTTACCAACAAAAATGCTGGAATTTATGCAAATATCCACATCCTTACAGGCTGTTGAAATGTGCAAGAGTAGGCTTATATTTGCACCACTGCAATTTAGTGAAAAAAACTGTTTCCATTTCTGCAGTGAAATAAAAATAAAATCTCTCTTGCAGCAAGACAAATATGAATGTAAGTGTGATTTTCCTAAATGGTGAAAGCAAAACCTCCAAACTCCTGCTGTGACAACATTTTCATATTAATCAACCAGGAGGAAATGATGAGGGAGGAAGTGACTGCAGAAACGCCTTGCCTCTCCACCTCCAGGATCTCTGTCCTGCTTAGATAAGCTACTCCTGTTGCTAATTTCAAGCAGAAAAGCAGGAAATGTGACAGTGTAGTTTTCCGCTTCCATAAACAAAGATGACTGCCAGGGTTTGTCATCAGTCCTGCGTGCCTCATGGTCAGCTCTCCCTGGAAAAAGAGTCCCACAAACAGAGAAAGTGAGAGAAGGAGCAGAGGGTGAGGAAAGAAAAAAAGACAGGAAAGAGACGAGGCTGAAAGGCAGGAAAAGCCATCAGAAGAGAGGAAAGAGACTCACTGAGGAGAGGAGTTTATAAGGAAGGCTGGACACAGAATCCGACTCTTTTCATGTCATGGCTGAAAACAACACCAACATTTTTCTGGACATTCTGAAGTCCTTTGATGCTGGTGAGTTTCTGACTTTCCATCTTTTGACATTCGATGTGATCGCTCTGGTTGGCGTGGTTTTCACTCAGGAATTTCAACCTTTATCCCTCCTGAAATGGTTTCAACATGTTTCCCTGAATCACCCCTGAGCAATAATTAATAAAAATAAAAATTTAAGCATAAAAAAACTTTTTCCGCATGGAAACTCACTCTAACAGGTTTTCTGAACTTTTTCTTCCCCTCGTTCCTTCCAGTTTTCTCAAATGCCCCTTCCAGATGTTTCACTGATGCTTGCTTTCATCTTTTCCACAGATAGAAGGAAAGAATGGTGAAGACATTTATTCTTGTTGAACAGTGACTAGTTTATCAAAATTAATTTATCTAATCTGCATCTCTCTCTCTCTCTCTCTCTCTCTCTCTCTCTCTCTCTCTCTCTCTCTCTCTCTCTCTCTCTCTAGCATATTGACGCTGTTGCTTTTTAGACAGTTTTCCTCGTCGTGCAGAAAAAATATGATAAAGTGGACCAAAGAAGAAATAAATAACTATGTATTATCCTTATGTTATTCACCAAAGGACTGACACCTTTCCCCACTGTTTCAGTATTTAAAGAGCAAGTCACCCCCTACAAGAAGCGTACTTCACTCCCACTTCATGTTTGAAAAATGCAACAAATGCTGTTGCCTAGCAGACCGAGAGGGTGGAGCCACTAACAAATACACACACTCACAACATTGTGACATCATAATGTACCAGTTTACATAGCATACCTCTTAGCCAATAGCGATGGCAGATTTAAATTCAAATGCAGTGCAGAGTTTTTAGCTGACAACAGCACAACACTGAAAGTTTCAGGCAGAAATTTTAAATTTTAACCAAAATGCACTAAAGTGCAAAACTATTGACTACACGTGTCTGCAGCACGATTAGACACACATTTATATAGTTTATCAGGAAAAAAATGTTGATTTGGGGGTGACTTGCTCTTCAAGAACCTTATTGTTGGTGTTAAAGGGATTTTTCCACCCAAAAGGGAAACTTTGTCTGTTGATATATTTCCCATAGCTAGATAAATGGGGAAACCCCATTTCTAGCCAGCCCAGTCCTTCTCCTGGCTCGGCAGTACTCCTTTAGCTTTAACTTAGCATAGAACATAGTAAGTGAATGGGACCAACTAGCATTGTGAGAAAAAGATCTTAAAATCACTCAGTAGTGAGCCGAATTCTGCCTGGTGACCTAAATAATCACATTGACTTCATGTGAAAGTAAGAAGTAACACGAAGGAATCAAAGGCATTATTTTAGACTTGGGACTACTTTATGATGAAGTACAGCAGTAAGATTACGCCAAAAGGTGCAAGGACAAGGGTTGACACGACAACCCTTAACACTTATACTTTTTCTTGAATTACAAACTTACTCAAACTACTGTAAATAATCTTTGTGCAACTCTGTTATTTTTCTTCGTCTTAGTGGTCAGCAAGCAGCCTACAGACGTGCACGAGAATTAACGGACTTTTTTTCTCACAATGCTAATTGGTCCAATTCACCTACTGTGTTTTATGCTAAGCTAAAGCTAAAGAACTACTGCCTGCTCAGGAGAATAACTAGGCTGGTTACAAATAGTTTTTCCCCCTTATTCAACTCTGGGAAATATGTCAACAGACAAATTTTCAAATTTTGGAGGAAGTCACCCCAAAATCAACCTTTGTTTGCTGATAAACAATATAAATGAGTGTCTAACCATGCTGTAGACATGTGTAGTCAATAATTTGGCACTTTAGTGCATCTTAGTTAAAATTTTGTAGCGTCATGAAGGGACTGTTTTCCATCTAAAGGTCATCTCCCCCTCTCTCCTCATGAAGAACTAATCTCCTTGAGATATTGCTCAAGGCCTTTGATGCCTCTGCATCTAAACTGTTTTAACTAGCTATTTGCCCCCCCCCCCCCCCCCAGCTCAAGAGAAGACCAAGAAGAACTCTCTTAGAAATCAGAAGAACTCTATTAAATAATAATTAAATAATGTCTGTTAGTCAAATAATCATGTGAAGCCTAATGTTCAATCAATCTGTGAAATGAGAATATGAATTACTTGATATTATAATACTGTAATCAGTAGTTTTGTATAAGAATTAACTCGGTACAGAAGCACTAGACACTCCTATCACAAGTAATGCTAAGATCACATGACACATTCCTTTAGTCTCTCCAATCAGATCTTTCCTTTCTGACGCGTGGCATAATCTGTGCGGTGTTTATATTTGTTGTCCAGTTCTGATTCGACCATAAATCAAAACATCTGAATTATAAAACTAACTCCCACGTCATCCTTAACTCAGTTCAAACGTTCTAGAGTTGCGAGCCGACCACTCGTAGCTTTTTAACCACAAAGAACCAAACGACAAGCTGGATAATAAAACCTGTTGCAAGCTACACCTGACGCAACGCTCCTTCAGAGTAAAAGCTGAACTCACTGACCCTTCAGGGTCCCGCTGACGCTGTCAAACACCTGTTGCTTACCTGGAGGCAATCCCAAGACTAGTCTGTCGTACCGTACGCTGTTTCATCGGCTCCGACACCAAAGGGGGGTCCGAGGACCTGGCATTCTGGATCTACAACGGAGGTCCCCACCAAGGGCATGTAGGGCGGCAAGATAGTGTCTGAATGTGGTTTTTGAAACTCCGACTGTAGTTTAGAGCAAAACATTCGCTCCCACACAGAACTAACGCTTCTCCGAAAACGAGAGTTCTGATAACAACATTCCACATCCATTTTGCCTCATTCACACCTAGAGCCATTCATCAGAGTGTTTAGAGTTAGTTAGAATTGTTTTAAATCGTTTAGAAATAAATCTTCTTAAACTTTAAAACTTCTCTTTCTCTCTTTTGACTCTGGGTTAATATGAAGTGTTACCTAATCCCTGCAATAAAAAAGTTCTGATTTTCTGTTTAAAGTAATATTTAAGGATACATCAAATTGATTTCACATTTTCTATGGAATCTCACCTTTGATGGTTTCCTATGTAAGATGTAACTAACGAATCATTACAATTTAAATATTCTGCTTAAAACTGTCAGTGTTGTGCCCTCTTCGGGTAAAAACGCTGCACTGCATTTGAATTAAAATATGCTATCGCTGTTGGCTAAGAGGTACACTATGATGTCAGCTGGTACATTATGATGTCACAATGTTGTTGTGAGTCTGTGTGTTTGTTAGCGGCTCTGCCCTCTTGGTCTGCTAGGCAACAGCATTTGATGCATTTTTCAAACAGGAAGTGGGAGTGGAGTAAGACTGGTAGGGGGTGACTTGCTCTTTAAATATTGTTTGATTAGTCATACTGTGATATCTTTGTTCATTTCCATAGACTCGACTTTGCTGCTGGCGGTTAGCAGAAAAGCCCTCAATGATTCAGTTCTGATCATTATAACACTGGTTCATTCATTGGTTTTAGGAACTTTAAACAAATGATGTTAATCTGAAAATGGTCATGTACTGCAGAGGGAATGTGTGGAAAAGCAAAGTCCAAAGAAAACCTCAGAAAAGCCAGATGTACATAGCACAAGGCCACTAAAAGTTACATGAAAATCTGGCTCACTAGAAGGAAATTCTGTCTTAAAACTGCATTTTTGCAAGACAATTGTGGCATTCTGAAGTTTTGCATTAATACAACCGATAACTAATTGTGCCTGAATAATAATCAGGGTAGAAGAGAAAAAATACAGAAAAAAATAAATCTATAAATAGAAAGGTTTTTGTGATACTAAACTAAGAACATGACTTTTTTTTTCTCGTTCCAGTTCCTATAATTATTGCTTTCTGTGTGTCTGTGGCTGTGGGTCTGCTCCTGGGGGCCATGGTTTATACCATCCTAACATGGATGTCCCGACGCAGAGCAGGGTCCGCCAGCATCACCCGCCACCCACCCCGACACTCGCATACCTTCTCCCGCAATCATCCAGGGTTTAACCGCAGCAGCAGCTCTGATCGGAGGAGCAACAACAGTTTAGTTAGCGCTGCTTTCAGCTTCCACCGGCAGACGTCCTCCCCAGATCATCTCGACGCAGTCGGGCACAAGTCCAGCTTCAGGGCCTCCACCTTCCACCCTCTCATCCAGTGCAGCCAGATAGCAAGGGAGGCAGAGGAGGGAAGCCAGACCACGCTGCCGCGAACACCACCTCTGACCACATCAGCTGGATCTGCTCAAAGTGATGCTCAAACCAACCCAACAAGGCCGGAGTCGTTCTGGGGCAACAACGGACTGAGGGGTTTCAGCGCCACACAGACACCACCTCCAGCCTACGAGAGCATCATCAGGGCATATCAGGAAACAACCACCTGACAAGACACTTGATTCATGTGAAACCAGCTGGTTCCCAGGTGAAAAGAAATTTGTAAAAGAAATTTGCTTTTTGATTTTAAATGAGTGACATTTGCCTCTGCTCAAACTGGACTGTTTATCACATTTGCACAAGTTAAAACGTGCATTTGTGTGTACTGTGATAAAAGAACCATGTAAAAATACACAAAATGTTTTATATGAAGAGCCACAGGAAGGGAAATGTGTCAAACTGAGTAAAAAATGTATGGAAAACTGTGATGATAACTGGGTTAAACTGACCAAGTGCTTGTTTGTGTTGGGAAAAGAGATTTAACCAAACCACACTGAGTAAATATGAATGAAATTGATATAATTGTGTGTTTACATTTGCAGACTTCATGAGTGTGTGAATACTCCATGTGGGCATTAACTGAATGAAGTTTGAATATATCTCTTTTTGTGTATTAACTTAATAAAAGCATCAATGAAAGGTTTTATTTGTATTACAGAGAGCTTGTGATCACTTCTTTACCAGAGCTATCCTCATTAGCACAAATGTTATAGCTTGCAGATTGGACATGTCAATTTGACAGTTTGGAGAAGAAAAAACATCACCAAAATTATGATTTGCTTTAGAAGAGGTTTAGAAAACTTTTTTTACAGTAAATGTTATCATTATTCTGTTTTAATAATGTTTTAATTAGTTTTCTTCAGAGTGGTTGGGCTCTCCCTTAGAGATAGGGGGAGAAGCTCGGTCATCCGCTGCTCCTCCACATCGAGAGGAGCCAGTTGAGGTGGCTCGGGCATCTGGTCAGGATGCCTACCTGATGAGGTTTTCCGGGCAAGTCCAACCAGGAGGAGACCTAAAGGTAGACCCAGGACACGCTGGAGGGACTATGTCTCTCACCTGGCCAGGGAACGCCTTGGGATTCCCCCGGAGGAGCTGGCCCAAATGGCTGGGGAGAGGGAAGTCTGGGCCCCCGCGACCCGACTCCGGATAAGCGGATGAAAATGGATGGATGGATATTTAATCTTACACTAATGAAACATAAAGGTACTATATACTATTCATATATGTATTCTACAAATAAAAGTATTAATGTGAAGTACAAGTGCCACGAAATTAGTAAAACACAACTCATCATAAACCTAAATTTCTTACGAAACGACTAAATCAACAGTAGTTACTTAGATTTACCATTTCTAAGCCTTTAGCAGCGTTTGTTATGACTTGTATGCACGGCTCACGCTGATGACGTGAAATTTGTGAGACAACGTTGTGCTATGTTTATGATCATATGCTGCAGTCGTGGAGGACAGTATTATCGTCATTCCTACATAACCCGTCTTTTAATAAAACAGGTAACTATTTTTTTTGTCACGACAGTGAACTCCCAACCTTTCCGATGGTTAACTTTGTGTGTCAGCTTAAATATTAGTTCGAGCTTTAAAATTTAAAGCTAATGCAGGATTATAATGCTGCTTCCGTTTTTCGTTGGTACAGATTACTGCTGCGTTTTTATGTCAGAGTTTTTTCTGTGTTAGTTTACGTGACAAGGTGTAAAAAGTGGGAATAAAAATAACTGACAGCAAGTGCAGAAGTCGTCCAACCTTTTTAATCCACGATTAGCTAAGTTAGCTATGGTTAGCTAACTGCTGAATGAGGTGATAAAAACTATCAGCTGTCATATTGATCAATGTTATTGCAAGGTTTGATTCAAGTAACTACATAAAACACACTGTCAGTGTTTTGTTATAAAAGTTGATTTTATGAAAAATGTTCTATTAAAAATGATTGTAACGTGAAGGAAGCATGGCTTTGTGTGTGTGTGTGTGTGTGTGTGTGTGTGTGTGTGTGTGTGTGTGTGTGTGTGTGTGTGTGTGTGTGTGTGTGTGTGTGTGTGTGTGTGTGTGTGTGTGTGTGTGTGTGTGTGTGTGTGTGTGTGTGTGTGTGTGGTCTATTAAACCCACAGAGGAGTGGAGGATGTCTATAGCAGCTTTACGTTTGATCCACTGTCGCAGATTGACTTCAGCTGGGTCTCCTGGAGTGAAAAAAGTGTTCCAGTGGAAAGCTTTAAGTAGGTTTTTGCATTGGTCTGTCTCATAATGTCAGCAATCTGCAGTCAATTCCAACCCACCTCCTAAACAAATCTTATTTAGGATGAATTTAGGAGGAAAACCTAACGCAGTGAAATGTAAAACACAATATTTTGTTTAATGAATGAAAACATTTAAAATGAGCTAATAGTGTATAGCTGAAAACTGTGACTGTATAGTTTTAAATACCTGCACCCCGCGTTGTTTCAGTGGCATAAGAATGAATTGTTTTTATTCATCTGTACAATCATTTCAATTTTGGCCCCAAAGTATGTACAATTATCTGCATTTTAGTGTACAGTTGAAACTGCCCCCCCCCCCCCCCCCCCCTTTGAAAACTGAGTTTCAATGAATTGATTAAATAAATTTTCTGTCTCATATAATTTAGGGAAAGTAGCTAAAGTGACTGGTGCAGTTGTTATAGGGTAAGTCTCACATGTTAATATGCAGATTTCTCAAAAACAGGAATTATTTTGCAGATTATGCTAAACTCATTACTTGTGCCTCTGCTCATCTGTCATCCTCTCTCTAGGGGGTGTGTTTTTATTACCTATGAGATGGTTGCGCTAGACAAGGCTGTAACCATTGACACAAGTGCAATCCTACAGGAGAAATATAAATCATACATCTATCTCAGAGCTACAGCCACTGCTGAAAAGAAAAACCTAATTGCAGGTAAAATGTTTATAATATTACTTTTTAGAATAAAAATGACGTGATTATTTTTAATTGTATTACAAATGTGACCTTCCAGTTGGATTATTTCAATTTTCTTTATGTAATCAGACTTTCCACACACAGCAGAGCTGGCATAATTTTGTGTCCCATCCTTCCTTCCTTTCTGCCATTATCCTTTCTGTATATTTGGGTCACTCTGTTCTGTGAACTCACTTCCACAATGCAAGGCTAACATTTTAGCAGGAAACTATCACAGCAGAGAAGCATTTTAAAACCTGCTAGGAGTTGTTTCTGTCTCCAGACTGAATATTACTAAAGTTTTGTGGAATTTGGACACTAACTGTTTCTACTCTGTTTCTGTTGCAGATTTAACACACAAAACACAAAGAGAGCTTCATAAAGCAGCAAGACGGTTCCTGGAACTATCCTCCAGACTTTTCCTGCAATCACTAGATGGTAGGAGATCAAGTTACTTTCAGAAAAACTTGCCTATGGGTGTCTTACAAATAATGCAAAGTGTAACTCTATAGTACATTGTATAAAATTGAAGAGTGGTTTTATTGGTTTTAGAAGCGTAGGAATGTGTTCACAGAAGTAATACATCCATTTTTGTGGTGTGTGTGTGTGTGTGTGTGTGTGTGTGTGTGTGTGTGTGTGTGTGTGTGTGTGTGTGTGTGTGTGTGTGTGTGTGTGTAGATGAGGAACAAGGAAAGGAAACACCTGCCTAAGTCATGAACATCCTGTTTTTAAGTCTCACATATTTTGTGCTTTATTTGCACACAAAATGGGAATTTGACTTTGACCTGTACAAATATTTGCGCAGCAGTAAAGATTCATCTATCCATTTTCATCCACTTATCTGGGGTTGGGGTTGCAGGAGCAGTAGCCTAAGCTGAGAGGCAGAGACTTTCCTCTCCCACTTGGGCCAGCTCCTCCAGAGGAATCCCAAGGCGTTCCCTGACCAGCTGAGAAATATAGAGTCTCTCCAACGTGTCCTGGGACTCCTTCCGATTGGAAATGCCTACAACACCTCACCAGGGAGGCGTCCTTAAGGCATCGTAACCAAATGCCTAACCCACCTCAACTGGCTCCTCTCAGTGTGGAGGAACAGTGGATCTACTCCGAGCCCCTCCTGGATGATCAAGGGACATGCTTGAATGCCTTCTCCAAGTCCACAAAACACATGTGGTATGGTTGGGTGAACTCCCATGCACCATCCAGGACCCGGCGGAGAACTGGTCCAGTGTTCCACGGTCAGGATGAAAACCACATTGTTCCTCCTGAATCAAAGGTTCAGGTATCCATGACCTGTTTGCCATGGGAGACCCTATCAGGGACATAAAGCTCAGACGGCTCAGATCGTTGGAGCACTCAATCCCCTCCACCGCAGTAAGGTGGCAGGCCAGGGAGCAGAGCTATAAAGATGTGTAAAATAATTTCATACTTATATTCTAGTAAAAAAAATTCTTTTTATTTTTTATTCATGAGCTGCAAAACTGGTGGCACAAAGTTTGCTGCCACAAGGTTTGTACACTACCCCTCTAGTTGTACTAAAACCCCAAATCAGAAAACGGTTATTAGTTAGTAATAGTTCCACTCTGAGCCTAGAAGTATTTAATCACTATCTCCTGTTATTAATAAAGCCAGTCAGTTTATTTTTAATAGCGTGTGTTTCTTAGAGCACTTAAGCCATGTGGATGCACACCCATATGAAGTTGCATTATGGGTGCTATTGAAGAAGACTCAGTCAGCCAATAAAGACGTCCGACTGCAGGCTGTCCAGGAGATTGCTGCCAATCACCACTGGCAAGGTAAAAACTAGACTATTTCTAATTACATGAACAAAACCGGTATTATTTACACCTTTTTGTGAATAATCCAGATTACCAGTACCAAACAGCAGCCCAGATTATCGACCAGAGGACAGCAGTGGGCCTGGCCCGAACTCCTCAGGTGGACCTGCGATTCTTCCGACACCCACTTCCACCGCCTGCTTTGGAAGATGTATGTATGTCAGTGAAACTGCAGTATTTCAAACTGCTGAAATTTTACCCCACATGTGTAACTGTTCATGTGTACCTTAGAGTTTGTCTGCAGAGAATGACCTACGCCAGCTGCTGGCATCTCTTCCTCTGTCTGAGGTTGACAAATGTGTTCAGTACTTCACCTCTCTGGCTCTGAGAGAGAGTGATCAGTCCATGGCAGCACAAAGGGTAAATGTTACAATCACAAATAACCAAAACTATCTCTGTGACGTCCTGAAAAGTTCAATTAGTTATTGACATGTGGAATCATTGGTGTTGTAGGGCGGTCTGTGGTGTTTTGGTGGTAATGGGCTGCCCTATGCTCAGAGCCTCACATCTGTTCCTTCAGAGAAAGTAGAAACTTTCTGTCTGCAGGCTCTGGTCCAGCACTCAAAGGTAATATTGTCCATCCACCCATTGTCTGCACCTGCATATCCACACAGGGCCGTGGGGGGCTGGTGCATATCATCAGCAGTCTTTGGGCAAACAGGCCATACAGAAAGACCCCAGGCTGGGATGCAAACCTGGGACCCCCCTGCTGCAAGGTTACAGTGCTAACCACTGTGTTGCTGTGCAGCCCAATGAATAGTGTGATACAGACATTTTTTCTTTCTTTTTACATCTGTATCTTTGTAGTCCTGCATTTTGCAGCATAGCTTGTCACTCAGACCCCAAATTTTGAATTAGGACTCCACCAGACGTTGCCAGTTCTGACTGGCATCCTCTCCCATCACCGAAGCCAACCCATCACCAGGTGGTGGTCAGTTGAAAGCTCCATCCCTCTCTTCACCTGAGTGTCTAAGACATGTGGCAGCAGATCAGATGAGTCGACGACAAAGTCAATCATCAAGCTGCAGTCTAAGGTATCCTGGTGCTAAGAGTACACATGGACACCATTATTCCTGAACATGGTGTCCATTATGGACAATCCGTGACAAGCACAAAAGTCCAATAAAAACACCACTCAGATCATGGGGCCATTCCTCCTAACCACACCTCTCTGAGTCTCGCTGTCATTTCCCATGTGAGCGTTAAAGTCCTCCAGCAGAACACCAAAAGGACCCCCAAGGACTCCAAAAGAGTGGGTAAACTGACCTGCAGTTTGGTGCATATGCACAAACTACAGTCAGGATCCGTCCCCTCACACACAGGGGGACGGAAGTCCCTGGGACCTGTCTGCCATGGGTCACCTACAAGAGACATGAAGCGCCAGACAACTAAGCTCTTAGGATCATCGGACACTCAGTCCCTTCCACCACGATAAGGTGTTATAGCTACGGTTTTTAATCCTCTGTAATTGACATTACTTTCTACATTTGGTCTGCAGGTACAGAGCCACTGTGACCTTATTGTTTCAAATGGGGGTCTACCTCTCCTTCAGAGACTGTACCAGCTCCGGAGGGAATCCCTAAAGATTCAGAGAAACATTGTTCGCATTATAGGAAACCTGGCTCTAAATGAAGGTGTCCACCAGGCCATATTCCAGTCTGGTAAGTGTGTAATAAATCCAAATATGCAATATGTTGTTGTTTTTTATTTGTTGTAATAGTCTCTGCTTGAAAATTGACATTATAATGAGTGTAATCGTGTTTTTTCATCTTTAAACCACCTTCAGGCTGGCTGCCTGTGTTGGCTGAGATGATGCAGTCTCCTCACATCATGCAGGCGTCTCATGCAGCTCGAGCTCTGGCCAACCTGGACAGAGATACAGTAACAGAAAAATACCAGGACGGTGTCTACATCCTCCACCCACAAACACGTGACAAGTAGAACAGCTGTCTTTTGAATTTATTCTCTAGATTTCAAAGCTTTATTCTTCTTCTTCAGTAGAACGCAACACTTAGCTTTGACATTGTGTTCATTTCCAGCCAGCCAATCAAAGCAGACGTGCTGTTTATTCATGGGATTCTAGGAGCAGCTTTTAAGACATGGAGGCAGAAGGACCGCAGTACGTTAGAGGAAGAGAGGGACGCTAAAGGCAGCGATGACTATACAGAGTGTTGGCCAAAGGTAACAGATCCTCAGAATTCTTAGAGCTGCACAAGAAACCAAATATGATCTTTTTTGGACAGATTTTGATGTTTCCTGAGGAAATACAAGCTTTAATTCTCATGTCTTTTTCTTCTTGGTTATCGGCAGTCATGGCTAGCTGCTGATTGCCCAAATTTGAGAGTGCTGTCAGTGGAGTATGACAGCCATCTGAGTGACTGGATGGCCAAGTGTCCAGCTGAGAATCAAAGGTGAAAATTTCTAGTTTATTCACTTATTTGTGGGGGAAAAACAAAACAAAAAAATGGCTAAATAGGAATTGAATCTAACTTTGTCCAGCAATTATCTTATTCTGCATAATTTATCCTACATCCTTACCTTTTATATCGTCATATTAAGTAAATTAAGTTACAATTTCATGTGATTTTTTTAGTAAACCCAGTCGATTGAGTGGAGGATTAGTTGTCTGTTTGTCTTTCCAGGAAGTCGTTGGCCTACAGAAGTCGAGAGCTGCTAAATAAGTTAAAGCTGGCAGGAGTTGGAGAGAGGCCTGTGGTTTGGGTAGCTCACAGTATGGGAGGTACTCTGTCTGTGCTGCCTTTACCACAAACTTGTCAGACTTTTACCCAGATTTCTGCAACAATCTCTTGATCACATTTCTGGCTATGTGCGACTGTTTCAGGAAAAATAATCAATCTGTGCTCTCTGGGATGTGACTCTCCTCTTAGGACTGCTGGTGAAGAAAATGCTGTTGGATGCTGCGGACGACCCAGACTTGCAGGGATTGATAAAGAACACTAAGGGAATAATGTTCTATAGTGTTCCTCACCGTGGCACCTTAATGGCAGAGTACTCTGTGAATGTCAGATACCTTCTATTTCCTTCTATAGAAGTCAGAGAACTCTGCAAAGGTGAGGGCTGTGATCATTCCTTCTAAAATGGCTTGAATTAAATAGTTTGTTGTCTGCAATGAGTCGATGTCTGTGTGTTCAAAGACTCCCCAGCTCTGCGTAACCTGAATGAGGGTTTTCTGAAAATTGCCAAAGAAAATGAAATCAAAGTGCTGAGCTTTGCAGAGACGTTGCCCACAAATATTGGTCCTATGATTAAGATATTTGTGGTCCCAACTCAGTCAGCAGGTATGTAAGATACAGTGGGGAAAAGTCAATGAGCTATACTTTTGATAAAATAATAAAAATCTGTCATCCAGTTTCTTACCTTCTCTTTTTGAGTAATCTCTCGTTTTGTTCCAGATCTGGGCATCGGAGAGCTCATTCAGGTGGATGTGGATCACCTGAACATCTGCAAACCAGAGAAGAAGGACTCGTTTCTCTACAGACGCAGCCTCCAGTTCATCCAGGAAGCACTCCAGAGATACACAAGCCAATAAAAGACATACAAGCACATCAGTAGTGACATTAAATTGTTTACTTGAAGTTTGAGGAACACTGAGTCCTTCCACCAACAAACTCAAAACCCCAAACCTCTTTTTGTACACGTTTACAACCATAATGTGAGATGTTAACAATCATAATGCAGACACATTTATTTCACACACTTACTAACTGTGATAGATAAACCCGAACCTCTGATTTGTTATCTTTTTACATTTTCCTCCCTTATGTTTTCATTTTTACCGGTCAAAGTCATGTTTCGAGTAAACTCATATTATGAGAAGTACCACCATCTTTCCATTTTAGACCTTGCAGCCACAACAAATATATATTTACTTAAAGATGCATTTTTAAAAACTGCTTCTATGTAGTTTTGATCAGAGTAATGGTTGAAATGTTATTTTTGTATTCATTCATTCTACTGAAACGTGTTGTTTTTTGTGCCAAATGGATTATTTGCCAAGCCTTTTTTAAAATGGCCCTGATTTAATATATTAGGTCAACTCTATTAATTTTATTACATTAATTATGCATCACAATGGGCCAACATATACTAGAAATGAGAATAAATCAAATGAATGAGTACATTTGTTGAGTTTGACTTGTCTATGCATTCATTAAATGATGTATTAAAATACTGAATACAACAGAATTGTTAAATGGAAATCGTTTGGTGTTTATTTTCTAACTTAATCTGACAAAAAGTAATTTAACAAGCATCCATTGCAAAATAGTTAAAAACAAATGTACATGTGCAATACTCACACACACATGCATACGTACGCATGTATACATATGTATGTATGCATGTACATACACGTACACGTTTGTTCAGAAATCTTGCATTATAGATCACTTGGTGGAATTGGGCTGGGAGTAAAGCACAGGAGCGTCAAATATTTTTAATAACAATTTTTCAAAAATCACAGTGAAATCGTTATAATATAAGCAGATAATTACGTGAAATGTACCAGATAGCGTGGAAGAACATGTTAAACGGAAGTGGCAAAAATGCGCATCCTTCAATGCTATAGTGGTAGAGGAAGATTGTCCCTGGTTGCTCGCCGTAGATCTTACCTCAATGCTACGGAACTTAGCTTAAAAAGCAGCTGCTGTTGGGTCTGAACGAGTAGTTTTACACGATTTCTTACCAACTTTAGTGTTCTCCCGAACATTGTGGTTGTTGTGGTAAGTTTTAATTAGAACGTTTTGCTTAAAAGTGTTGCAAAATACGTTGTTAGCTTGTTATTTTTAGCTTGTTTACTATTTCTCATGAATTTTCTCTGTACATTAACTGTCCGGTATGAATATGTGTTGTATATGCATACAGTATTTATGTTACTGTCGCAACATTTTTGCACGTTTTGTTTATTTTGCAGACTTTAATCAACTACACCTGTCATCATGGTGAATGTTCACAAGGGTGTTCTTGTTGAATGGTAAGGAACTTCAGAGTGAAGAAAACTGTAAAATTACTTTCTTCTGTAGAAAACTCCTACAATTATAATGTCTTTTTCCTCTCCATGTTCTGTTTCAGTGATCCTGCTATGAAACAGTTTCTCCTCTACCTAGATGAAACCATGGCTTTAGGAAAGAAGTTCATCATCAAGGATCTTGACGACACACACGTTTTTATCCTGGCAGAGGTGGTCCAGACTCTTCAGGAGAGAGTTGGGGAGTTAATGGACCAGAATTCATTCCCCATCACGCAAAAATAACCCTCAGATCTTTGACTTTCCTCTCATGGACTACTCAATTTGTTGTTGTTTGCTTTTGCTTAATAAAATGAGACATGTAAATGTTTTGGTTTGATAAAAGTGGAAGTGATCAATTGGATAAAAAGTTTCTATTTTTGTGGAGTTCTTTTTCACTTGTAGATGGGGAACAAAAATAATCTATTAAAAGTACTTGTTAATTCACACCATAATTTAACCAAATCAGATTTTTCATTTAATCTAGTTCCGATAGAAAAATAGAAAATCCCTTTATCCACAGTGGAGAAATTTGGGTTAAAGGAATATATGTACATATCTAGAATGGCATGCCAGCCTAGCAATTACATTCATGGCAGGAGCAAAATGAGAAAAATATGATAAACAAAACCTCACAGTTACCTAAGGCATTTGAAGAGGTACATTACAACAGAGTAATTATTGTGAGAAAATAATTCAATTGTTGTTTTTATGATATCAGGGATTCAATTAGTGCTTTCAGATAGAAACCAGAGAAGAAATTGACATTTCTCACAAATCTCATAACGTTAATGAAATACTGAGATAATGAGTTTTCCCTGTTTAAAATGTTTTGCCACCTTCAGTTTGTTCTATTGATGAATGAAATGACAGAGATACAGTTATAATTGTGAAAAGTCTAACACTAGACAGTGTCCCTAATGTTATGTTAGGTGGACAGAAACTGCAAATGTACTTTTAACATGTCTGAGGATAGAAATTTTATAAACGAGCAAATTCTACATCCGAGCATTTCAGTAATGTAACACAGTTGTTTCCTCCAGTGGTTAAATGACCATCGGACTGTCAGAGAGCAGCATGGAATGACAGAAAGAACAAGAAATATAAAGACAGCAGTGGTTCAACACAAAGCATTACATTGTTTGTGGAATGGTTTTGCAGGCTCTGGGACCTGATGATACCTGGACCCTACAAAGGTAGTACAGGTAGTCCTACTTCACCAGGATGACACATCTATATGTTCCATTGCCAGAAGGTTTGATGCATCACCCAGCACAGTCTCAAGAGTGGGGAGTACATTTTTGGAGGAGAGCAGTAACTCTCAAAGAGCTAAACAGGGCTGTTGAAGATCATTCACCCATCAGCAGGACCTGTATCTGTGGAAGGAGGAACAAGACGAGTACAGCCAGGTTTTTCAGTTTAAAGTTTTTGGTAACTTTTAATTACCAACTGTCTAGGTTGCTATTGTGCATTTTTTTCTTTCCTTCTAAGTACGATCTTATGTGTTGTCATGTAATTTTTATTATCTGTCAACTAAAGTGGCACAGTAGGTCTTTAAATTAATTTCTGTGGAAATAAATTGGAAACTCGACTACTTTCTTCTACAATCTGCTCTTTAACTGTATTATTTTCTGCTATTTCAGCTGTTAACTTTATTTTTTCTCTCCCCAGAAGAAGCTACAATGATGTTCTGCTGAGCTGTGGTAGCCTCATGTGGTAGCCATCGGCCTGAAAACTGCTGCTAACCATTTTTCCCTCTCCTGATAATAAATTTTTACTTGCTTTGACATTGGATGTGCTACTACTAGTTTACCCATTTAATTATAGATTCACTAGGATAAATACAATGAAGTTAATCTCTCACCAAATAGAATATTTACTTAGAAATCACAATGTGACCATAGAAACACTACTTCGTATATATGTTGTGTGTGTGTGTGTGCCTGCTCTGTCTTCTCCATCCCCAGTGAGTCGTGGAGGATGGCTGCTTATACTGAGCCAGGATTCTCTGAAGGTTTCTTCCTGTTAAAAGGGAGTTTTCCTCTCCACTGTCGCTATATGCTTGCTTAGTATGAGGATTGCTGTATAGTCACTGACACTAATCAGTGACTTGATGCAGTTTGCTGGGTTCCTTATATAGGAAACATTTTTTCTGATTGGCTTAATGAACTGACCTGAATTGGAATGTTTAAGTGAAGTGCCTTGAGATGACTCTTGTCGTGATTTGGCGCTATATAAATAAACGAATTGAATTGAATTTCTGAAATACGACATGATTTGAGAAACTCTGCTTCTTCACATGGTTTTATTTATACTTTTTACATCAATTTAAACTTTATGCAGCACTCATGTCTCCCTAAACCTCAGTTTAAGAAAAAGTTTTCACATGAAGTGCTATTTTTGTATATATTAGTGTGTTTCTTTTTGTAAAAATGACCACACTTTCAATGAGTTTTAATCAATTGGTCTGCTCAGAGGACTAGTTTTTGTCATGTGTTTGCATTCATGACCTTGTCATGAGCGGGTGTTCCACCAAGGCAAATTATTGTCTCACTGCAAAAAATTGATATTTTCACTGATATTTTATAGTGTAAATGCACTGTTCAAAATGTAGTTTGTGTTGTTGCGCCCTCTCCTGGTTGAAAATAAAATGATCAGACGACAAAATGAAAAACTAAAAGCCACATTCAAGAGAACAAACAATGACTTTGAAAGTACTGATCAGAGATTATCTTTGGGTTGATTTTGCAAAAAGATTTGTCAAAACAATTTCTGAGTTACAGATAGTCATCGACTGTCACCAAGGTAAAATTATACTGAAAAGTAGTTTACTCATTACTGAGAGGTCTGTTATGTGAAAAATGTATTAGAATGTGTGTTTGGTGGGGGTGGGGACCCACTTGTCAGGGACTTGCCCAAACCAGCCAGAGACACACTACTCATGAGACTCAAAAACCTCCATTTTATTTTGGAGCAGCTTCACAGGTAACAGAAACTTTAACCCAATCACAGCACAAGACCATCTCCAGAAAACAAAAGACATTTCAGACACACCAGGTTCAACTTAAATAGTGGCTGATCAGACCACTCTACATACAAGAGGGGAACAATTAACATACAATTAACACACACATCCTCACACACACACACAAACTAACCAGTCTAATCAATTCAGGTAACTCAAATAACTAAATCATAATTACAAACTTCCTATCCATAACAGAAAACATCTACATTAAATTTGACACAAGTATAAACATGAATCTCCCCTCCCTTGGGAGTTGGTAGATCCCAGGAGTGCCGATTAGGCTTCCTGAGGAGATGAGCTGCAGGTGTGAGACTCCATGGGAAACTCCAAGTCACTGGTAACTCAAAACAGAAACACAAAATTAACACATACATTCATAAACAGAAGACTGATTGTGTGCACATCAACCAGTCATCCTGGACAGAACACAGAAAACACCACCAGCAGACCATGTCCATGAGGTGACAGACACTGCTGTCACACCACCATTGAGGCTTATGTCAACATTTTTAAGGTCTTTACTTGTTGCTGGTATTTAAATAAACATTTTTACTATGTTGTGCATGTGTATAACAGCTATTGTTGACCAATTTTTATTTATTCAGGGAAGGTAGGCAGCTCAGATAATTACAGGCCCATTGCTCTTGCAAGCATACTCTCTAGGGTTTTTGAAGAAATACCACTGACAAGATTGGACAAATTGATACTGTGTACTGACAATCAATTTGGATTTAAGCCTAAACATCGCACTGATATGCTTTAAAGTAACTATCAAGTAGCTTCAAATACAAAAACTCAACTGTTTTATGTGTTTTTAGATGCCTCCAAGGTCTTTGAAGAAAGAAGAAGAAAATATCATTTCTACAGCGCCTCTCAAGATAAAAATCACGAGGCGCTTGTCATGGTTCTGCCTTCTCTCTGCCTCTGCTGATATTTTCCCTTCATTGTTTGCAGGTGAGCGTGTTGGGGAGCAGCAGCTGCAGCCGCAGCTAATTACCATCAGCCTGGCCAGAGGATTTAAGGAGCGGTGCTGCCACACCTCAACGCCGGTTGATACTCTACTGTTGGGTACATCTAGCCACGTCCTTATCTGTGCCTTGACTTTAAGACTCGTTTACCTGAACTAACCCAGCTCTGCATTCTTGTCTGTACCAGCCGTGGATTCCCTCCACCTGCCTGAGGTGTGATTTAACACAGTTCAGCTTCCCTGGCCTCCTGCTCTCCACCGCTCACCTGCCTTCCTGGATCCAACATCTCCTCCAGTGACCATCTCCTCCCTGCATCAACCTGACTTGCCTCTCCCTCCTGCCCCTTGTCCTGCTCAATTCAGTAAGCCCGTTCCTCATGATTATTCATCTCCTGGTTCTCAGTTTCTAATCACTCTCACCGTTCTCAGTCGGAGTTGCCTCGTTTCCTGTCCCGTTTGGATCAGCACCCTCAGTTTTCGCTTTGTTTTCTGTGGAGGTTCCTCCAGCCATTTCTCAGTGTTGGTATTATTTAAATATATTTTTCCACACGCTGGTTTATTATTTCATTTTGGCAATATTGTAAGATGTTTACTAATGGGTGCACACATTTAGTAATTTATCTTACACATAGTTTTTTTTTATCATTAACTATTTTCATTTGTATTCTGAGATTGGATGAACTGGCAGAGAGAGGGGACACGCTCAGTGTAACTCCATGCAGGAAGTGGAACATTCCATCTGGCTCCTGGAAGCAGGGAGCTTGATAATGAAGAAACCAGAAACCAGACGTTCTGAAGCTCTATTGAGTTTACCAGATTTTGTTAGGATGTATTAGTTAAACTTTTTTTTTTTGTGGTAGTTATACTTTGTTGACTTAGTTTCCTAGGTTTATTTACTGTTTGTCTTACTGTTTCCCCTGTCTCTCCCCTCCTCGTTGTCTGTAGGCTAGCCTGTGTGTATAAATTCCCCTGTGTCTCAGTTTGAGTCTTGCTTGTTACTTTTAGTTAAGGTTATTTTTGTGGCCATTTTTTCCTTTGGGCCCTTTTTTTTAATTCTTTATAAAATAAATGGAGAAGATATTCTTTTTAAACCATTGTCCTGGAGTTTTACTGCTCGGTCCCTGACAGTTGGTGGCAGAGGTGGGATCTTCCAGTTAAAGGACATTGGTAAATAGATTCTTCCAATTTTTTTTTCTTCTTTTATCCTGACAAATCTACAATGAAGGGAACCAAATCTGGTAAAATCAAGTCAGCCCCTTTAGAGAGAGAGAGAAGCACAGACAGAGGATGGGAGTGAGGACTGTGGAGCTGCTGCTGAAGAGGAGGATCATGGCAGAGAGCCAACAATATCAGACCTGGCTGGCATCCTTCAAGCTCACATTGGACGACAGGAAGCCCGTGAGGTACAGTGGGAGAAGGAGATTATATGCCAGGATCAAAGATTTAAAGATCTTCAACACCAGTTCAGTCTGTTTCAGCAAGAGTTTCAGGCCCAAACCTCTGCTGGCTTGCTACATGGAGAGCAAGACCACGCCCGCTTCTCTGCAGGTTTGGGGCCTGCAGACCATGAGAGGCCTCATGAGTATGCTGATTGGGATGAGGTGGAACCGGAGCCTGCACCACGCTGTTCAAAATCAGGTGACTCGGTTTCTGTTCATCCTTCCTATAAAGAACCAAAATTGCAAAAGCTAAGTGAAGAGGATGACATTGAGCATTTTCTTATAACTTTTGAAAGAATAGCATGTGCATGTAGATGGCCGAGATCTGACTGGGCATTCCATTTGATTCCACTATTGACGGGTAAAGCCAGAAGTGCTTATGTACATATGGATGTGGATGCATCAATGGACTACGATCATGTTAAAGCTGCTATTTTGCAGAAATATGAAATAAGCAGTGAGACTTATCATCTGAGGTTCCGTTTGCTTCAAGTTGAACCAAATGAGTCTCCCAGAGAACTCTTTGTGAGACTAAAGGAGCTCTATGGGAGATGGGTCAGACCCAGAGGTAAGACCATTGATGAAATTAATGAAACAATAATCCTTGAACAGTATTTCAGAATGTTATCGCCAGAACTCCAAGTTTGGATCAAGGAGCGTAATCCAAGGGACGCAGCAGAGGCAGTTTCTTTGGCAGATGCGTTTGTGGCAGCCCGTCGAAGGAACCAGTCATGGGCTTACAAGGCGATGAGAAAGGATTATACCCCTGTGCCAGGTAACACCAGTCTGACAGGAAATGTTGGTGAGCCATGTGGAAGGGAGAAATATTTTCCCAGCCAAACAAAAAATCTGGGGCGGGAACCTGTCATTTGTGTGGGAAAGAAGGCCACACAAAACCGGTGTGTCCACAAAATCCAGCTAAACTCTCCCAGATGTGTTTTGTGCCCAGAGGGAACCATGCCCCAAACCCAATGAACCAGCTGTTGGTGGAGACCACAGTGGAGATAGATGGACAGAAAGTTAAGGCTCTGATTGACACAGGAAGCACCCAGTCACTGGTTCACCGCAGGTACGTCTCACCAGCTCACATCTGCACTTCTGAAACAATACCAATCTGCTGTGTGCATGGTGATGGAAAAACGGTATCCAACAGCGGATGTCTATAAAAGTGCAAGGACATGTGTACCTATTAAATGTGGGTGTCATGGACAGATTACCATTTCCTGTTGTCTTGGGGAATGATTTACCAGTTGTCACTGACTTGATTAACGATCCTAAAATGTGCAATGTGGCAATAACACTGTCTCAGTTGAAGACTCCAAGGGAAGATGATCCTAGTTTGAGAGCTTTACCATTTTTTGGGGCTGAGATTGAAGCAGGCCCAACTAGAGAACAAAAGTCTCGTAGGCATCGCAAACGGGACAAATTTAAACACACAACAGTGTCCACTCTGTTACCTGAACCTGAGGTACAGCTAAGATTTGAAATTCCTGACAACATTCTTGAGCTGCAGCATCAGGATGCAGGCTTGGCTGACCTTATTAAGGGAGCTGAAGAAGGTGGGACTGCAAAGGAATTCTGTTTGCAAAATGGCATTCTTTATAGACAACATGGAGAACTGAAACCGCTTGTGGTACCTAGAGCAGCCAGAGAAACTGTTTTATCTTTGGGCCATTCAATTCCTTGGGCTGGCCACCTAGGGAAAAATAAAACCTTAGCCCGTATCCAACAGTATTTCTACTGGCCGGGATTGTACAGAGATGTTGCCAGTTTTTGCAGGAGTTGCCCTCAGTGTCAAAAAACATCAGCCAGATTCGCAGCAAGAGCTCCTCTACAGCCTCTTCCCATCATAACGACACCATTTGAACGTTTGGGGATGGACGTTGTGGGCCCAGTGGAGAAAAGCAAATCACGAAACCGATTTATGTTGGTTATTACTGATTATGCCACAAAATATCCAGAAGTGTTTCCGTTGAAGTCTGTTAAAGCCAAGACCGTTGCATTTTGCCTGGTTCAGTTTTTTTGCACGAGTTGGGTTCCCTAAAGAAATATTGACAGATCAAGGGACCAATTTCATGTCCAAGTTGCTCAAGGATGTGTACAAGCTGTTTGGTATTAGTAGGCTGAGAACAACGCCGTATCATCCACAAACTGATGGCCTTACAGAGAGATTTAACCAGACCCTTAAAAACATGCTTCGTAAGTTCATCAATGAAGTTGGGTCTGATTGGGATCAGTGGCTCCCATACCTTTTGTTTGCCTATCGAGAGATTCCCCAAGCTTCTACTGGGTTCTCCCTTTGAGTTGCTCTTTGGGCATGACGTGCGAGGACCACTGGCACTTTTAAAGGAAAGGTGGGAGAAGGAGAAATCTGAAAAGGAGCCCGTTAACATTGTTTCATATGTTCTCCAGATGAGGGACAAGCTGGAGAAGATGACTACCTTGGCTCAGGAGCATATGAAGGTCTCCCAGCAAAAACAAAAAACCTGGTATGACAGAACTGCTCGAAAGCGGCATTTTGAACCAGGTCAAAAAGTTTTGGTTCTACTACCCACTGAAGACAGTAAGCTTTTGGCTCAGTGGCAAGGACCATATGAAGTCATTCAAAAGCTCGGTCCCACGACCTATAAAGTCTGTAGTCCAGGTGAGAGGCGTAGTACCAGAGTCCTCCACATTAATCTCCTGAAGGAGTGGATCTCAAGGTCTGAGGAAAGGGAGAAACAAGATGTTTTTCTCATCAGAAGAGTGACAGAAGAAGAGGTGGAAGAACAATACCTCCCTCTACAGGTGACTTCTGGGCTTGACCTGAGCCATCTGTCCCCTGAGCAGCGGTCACAGGTGAGGGCCATCTGTAATGCCAATATTTTTCAAGATAATCCTGGGTGTACAGACTATATCAAACATGAAATTCTTTTGAAAGAAGATGCAGTGGTAAAGCGAAGGAGCTACAGGATTCCTGAGCACCTCTTGGGGCCTTTAAAGGAGGAAATTGAGTTGATGCTTTCTCTGGGAATTATTGAGAACTCCCAGAGTGAATGGTGCATTCCTGTTGTCCTGGTACCGAAAAAAGATGGCACCTTGAGGTTCTGTATAGTCTTCCGATACCTGAACTCTGTTTCTAAATTTGATTCTTACCCAACTCCTCGTATTGATGACCTAATTGGTTGTCTGGGCAGAGCAAAATATCTTACCACCATTGATCTCTCCAAGGGTTATTGGCAGGTTCCTCTTGCCACTAGATCCCGTGAGCTGACTGCCTTCAGAACACCCTGGGGCCTTTACCAGTTTACAGTCATGCCGTTTGGGCTGCATGGAGCACCTGCAACGTTCCAGAGACTTATGGACAAGGTATTGGGAGGAAAATCTCACTTTGCATCTGCCTACTTGGATGATATTGTAATCTACAGTAACAGCTGGGAGGAACATCTTGAACATCTCACAGTTGTGTTTGAGTGTCTTCACACTGCAGGTCTGACTGTGAATGCAGCTAAATGCATGCTGGCGAAGAAGGAAGTACAATACCTGGGACACATTATTGGCAATGGAGTTATTAAGCCTCAGATTGAAAAGGTTCAAGCCATTCAGTCATGCCCTTTGCCACAAACCAGAAAGCAACTGAGATCATCTCTGGGCATGTCGGGTTGGTACCATAAATTCATCCCTAATTTCTCTGCCAGAGCTGCTCTGCTTACAGATCTGACTAGCCTCAAAGGATCTAACCAGCTAGAGTGGTCAGACGAAGCGAAGATGGCATTTGAGGACATCCAACATGCATTAAGTGGACCTCCAGTGTTACATTGTCCAGACTTCGAACAACTATTTGTTTTGCAGACGGACGCATCCGATCGTGGCCTAGGGGCTGTGTTGCTTCAAGGGCCTCCAGACAGACGACATCCGATTGCTTTCATAAGCAGGAAGCTTTTCCCAAGGGAAACCTGCTACTCAACAGTAGAAAAGGAGTGCCTGGCTGTTAAGTGGGCTTTGGATTCATTCAAATACTACCTGTTGGGGAGAAGATTCATCCTAGAAATGGACCACAAGGCTCTAAAGTGGCTTGAGAGGATGAAGCACTCGAACAGCAGAATAACTCGCTGGTACCTGGCGATGGACCCCTTCCAGTTTGAGATTCATCATATACCTGGGAAGCAAAACTCCACTGCTGACTACCTGTCCCGCTGGCCCATGGAGTTTCCAGAGGAGGGGGAGTGTGTGGAGGTTCCTCCAGCCATTTCTCAGTGTTAGTATTAATATATTTTTCCACACGCTGGTTTATTATTTCATTTTGTTGCAATATTGTAAGATGTTTACTAATGGGTGCACACATTTAGTAATTTCTTACACATAGTTTTTTTTTATCATTAACTATTTTCATTTGTATTCTGAGATTGGATGAACTGGCAGAGAGAGGGGACACGCTCAGTGTAACTCCATGCAGGAAGTGGAACATTCCATCTGGCTCCTGGAAGCAGGGAGCTTGATAATGAAGAAACCAGAAACCAGACGTTCTGAAGCTCTATTGAGTTTACCAGATTTTGTTAGGATGTATTGGTTAAACTTTTTTTTTGTGGTAGTTATACTTTGTTGACTTAGTTTCCTAGGTTTATTTACTGTTTGTCTTAGTGTTTCCCCTGTCTCTCCCCTCCTCGTTGTCTGTAGGCTAGCCTGTGTGTATAAATTCCCCTGTGTGTCTCAGTTTTAGAGAGTCTTGCTTGTTACTTTTAGGTAAGGATATTTTTGTGGCCATTTTTTCCTTTGGGCCTGTTTTTGTTTTTTGTTTAATTCTTTATAAAATAAATGGAGAAGATATTCTTTTTAAACCATTGTCCTGGAGTTTTACTGCTCGGTCCCTGACATTTTCTTATAAAGATATTTTATTATCTCTTACCTTATCCCTGAGTGATTCTTCATGTGGGTTAAGAAATTACCACCCATCATGACAGAGCTTCACAAAAACAAAATGCAAAAATATAAAAAATCATTTAGATAATGGTTAAAATATATTTAAAATGAGCAAAATAGACATTTGTGATTAAAAAAATGTTAAGAGTGAATAGGGAAATCAGTGGTTCCTGAGGAAGGTGGAATAGGTGGGGAGAGCAGAATAAAGAGAGAGTGGTGAAGAAGGTCATACAAAAGGCAGCCTGAACAAGTGAGTCTTCAGCTGCTTTTTAAAGGAGACCACTGAGTCCACTGATCTCAGGCTCAGGGGGAGAGAGTTCCAGAGTCTGGGGGCCACAGCAGCAAATGACCTGTCACCTTTGACCTTTAGCCTGGTGCAGCACAACCAGTAGGCTTTGATCACTGGACCTCAGGGACCTGCTGGGGGTGTAGGGACTAAGATCACCAATGTAAGATGGTGCTTGTCCATGTAAGGCCCTATAGACCAGAACCAGGATCTTGAAATGAACCCTGAAGTTGACTACATATACATACATATACATGTACATATGCATACATCTACATGCATACATATATACATATGCATACACACACACATTAATACACATATGCATATGTAGTGACATGAATGGCCTGTTTCAGAATGATGGCTTTGTTTGGGTTCACACCTTCACTTTGTTTATACTCATTTTATTTTCTACGTTTATCACTGCTATTTTTCTGGTGTTTTTATTGGTTAGAGGTATTTGCCCTGATCTTTATCATGTTGTACAGCGCTTTGTGATTTATATCTGTGAAAGGTACTATATAAATACACCTTTACTTACTCATTTGTGACACATAGGTCACACTTCCCCAGCTAGGTCACACTGTACTGGCTGACCTTTTGTCCACAGAATATAAATCACCGGAGACGTACAGTCTGCTAAAACCATCTTTAATCTGACTGCCTTTTATCTGTCTGCTGTTCCTCCGCAAGATGAAGGACACTTCAAGATTTAAAATAATCATTTTTAATAAACTCTTCACAGTTTATTACAAGGTTCATAATAATCATCATAAATAATCATCATGGTTAATTATAAATGTATTTAATTACTGAAAGGACTTATTATTCTTTGGTTAATAATAATTATTATTTATGATAATCAGTAATGTTTAACAGTGTGACAAAGGTCATTTGCGCGTGTACACACCATGCAGAGGGGGCAGACCAGGGTAAAGGTAACTTGCTCTCACGGCTTTGCTCCATAACAACAAGCTTTCTATCTCTGAGAGGGCGTGTTCTGAGGTTTTAATAAAACCAAAAACTCCTCAGCTCAAGTCCAGTTCTGAACCAAACAAAAGCTCTCGGCGGCACCAGAGTCTGAGGATAAGGGTCGGCCGCCCTGAAGCCTCCACCTAAGCTGTTCTGTCACGCCAATAGAATTGCTCCAAATAAAAGCCACCTATAACCAGCTGATGCAAAACTCCTTCAGAGGTATTGATTTTGAGACACAACCATTTTCATCAGTCGTTATGACCTGGAGACATCTCAGGACCGATTTGGTCGCACCAAGGTCCGTCTACCAACCTCGTGCTAGGAGGACATCATCTCCACCTGACATCTCAGATCCAACAGAGGGTCTCCTGCCTGGGTGAGGAAGACACTTCCGACAGATGGCGTCTGTATACTGTTATCTCTAAGAAATAACTTAGTTAGCTGCAAAACAACTTTTCCACCCAGAACGCGTTTCTCTCTCTGAAAGAAATCTTCTGAGATTCATCCACACATCCAAACATCGCATTCCACTTTAGTTTCCATTCAGACACAGGTTTGCTTTTAATACCAAGTTTAACATCAAAGTCATTTCTAAATTCTCATTTCTAAATTGTCAATTTAAAATTGCCATCTTTAAATTGATAGTAATAAATTCTTAACTTTTCAAACCTGACTCTTCTTTGAAATGAAACACAGAAAGGTGTATATTTGGTTATTGAATAAGCAAAGATTCCATTAAGTTAATAAATAAACTTTTGCTATTAATTAAATTTCTTAAATTAAATATTAATCTTTGGATTAAATATAGACCAAGCCCATTGGTGTATGAACTTCTATCAATTGTATAAATATCCTGGACATTTATATATGATATGAGCTTCATATGCTAATATTGTTTGATCTTTCTCAGGATCTAACAAAGCTGATAGCAAACAGCGTTAAATCCTAGTATGTAGATTGTCTACGCTACACATATACATATATATACATATACATATATATACATACATATACATAGATGCATACACATACATATACATACATACATTAACATATATATATATACTTATAAATACATATATATGTATGTCTATATATGTATGTATATATATATATATATATATATATATATATATATATACACACACATATACATATATGCATACACATACATACATACATACATTAACATATATGCACATATACATATATACACACATATATATATACATATACACATATACATATAGTATATACACATTCACATATATACACTGCTCACAAAAATTAAAGGAACACTTTAAAGAAACACATTAGATAGATCAGATCTCAATATGAATTTGGATATCTAGACAAATAACGACAGGGCAATGTCTTAGGAACAAAAGGATGCCAAGTCTTTTAATGGAAATAAAAGTTATCAGCCTACAGAGGGCTCAATTGTGTAGACACCCTAAAATCGGAGTGAAATGAAGATCTGGCAGGCTAGTCCATTATTTCAAAAACTTAATTTCTGCAACTCAAATTGCTTTTCAGTATCTTGTGTGGCCCCCACGAGCTCGTGTGCATGCTTGACAACGTCGGGGCATGCTCCTAATGAGACAACGGCTGGTGTCTTGTGGCATTTCCTCCCAGATCTGTGTGAGGGCGTCCCTGAGCTCTTGTACAGTCTGAGGAGCAACCTGGCGCCGCCTAATGGACCGAAACATAATGTCCCACAGATGTTCTATTGGGTTTAAGTCAGGGGATCGTGAAGGCCATTCAGTAGTTTTAATTCCTTCATCCTGCAGGTACTGCCTGCATGCTCTTGCCACATGAGGCCGGGCATTGTCGTGCATTAGGAGAAAACCAGGACCTGCTGCATCAGCGTAGGGTCTGACAAAGGGTTCAAGGATTTCATCTCCATACCATTTCTAGGCAGTAGAGGTCTGTGCGTCCCTCCATGGATATTCCTCCCCAGACCATCACTGGCCCACCACCAAACCTGTCATGTTGAACGACGTTGCAGGCAGCATAACATTCTCCTCGTCTTCTCCAGACTCTTTCACGTCTATCACAGGTGCTCAGGGTTAACCTGCACTCCCCTGTAAAAAGTACAGGGCGCCAGTGGCAGACTTGCCAATTCTGGTGTTCTTGAGCAAATGCCAGTCGAGCTCTACGGTGCTGGGCAGTGAGCAGAGAGCCCACTACAGGACATCGGGCCCTCAGGCCATCTTCATGAAGTCTCTTCCTGATTGTTTGGATAGAGACATTCACACCAGTGGCCCTCTGGAGGTCATTCTGTAGGGCACCAGCAGTGCTCAGCCTGTTCTGCCTTGCACAAAGGAGCAGGTATCGGTCCTGCTGACGGGTTGTGGACCTTCTACGGCCCTGTCCAACTCTCCGAGAATAACCGCCAGTCTCCTGAAATCTCCTCCATGTTCTGGAGATTGTGCCGGGAGACACATTAAACCTTCTTGCTGCAGCACGTGTGGATGTGCCATCCTGGAGAAGTTGGACAACCTGTGCAACTTCTGTAGGGTTAACGAATCACCTCATACTGCCAGTAGAGAGCCAAAACTAGCATGAGTGGAAAACCAGCCAAAAAAGAACAAGAGGGAGAAACTTGAGTCCTGTTTTGAGGGTTTTGTAATTGTTGCCACTTTAGTGCACCTGTCATTGAGTCCATGAGCACCAATACAGCTGAAAGTGATTAACAATACCCTCAGCTGCTTAATCAACCAGGAAATTATCAGACAGGTTTAATTGATTTGATGCCAGGCCCAATGAAAAAAGTGTTCCTTTAATTCTTGTGAGCAGTGTATATACACATATACATACATATATATATATATTAGGGCTGGGCGATATATCGATATTTTTAAAATATCATTATAATTATTAAACAAGACATAAGATGACTTTATATCTTTATATCGATATAACTGGTCAAACCGCTATGCTAGCGATTAGCTGCTATGCTAGAGTCATGTTGCTCCGTCTCTAAGCAGCTATTACGTGTATTCTGCATAAAATTCCTTAAGATCTGGCTGTAAACATATAACCCTACAACGAGGGAAGACGATTTCCTCTTATATTAAAAAGCCTGTCAGAGGCGAAAAAGGCGGGACCTTCCTTGGAATTCCCACGATTCCAAATGACGTCCCCTGGCATCTTCTTCTTTGTTCTATGGCGGTTAATAAGCGACTTCTGCATTACCGCCACCAACTGGAGAAGAATGTGAACTGTAACCCGCCCACACACTTTCCGATGGATGGATATAATAATAATAATAATAATGATGATAATAATAATAATAATAATAATAATAATAATAATAATAATAATAATAATAATAATAATAATTTATTTTCTCATTTTCCTATGGGCTACTTGGTTTTGAATGTTAAAAGAAACACTGCGTTTTCATCTTCAGCAGCTACATATGGATGAAAGTTACTATTGTTATTATCTTATTTCATCTCTGTGTAGTGTTGCCTCTAAAAGAGAAAAAGAAACACATTAGAAGCTTTTATTTTGAAGCCTAATTTGCAGTGTCCGACTGTTTTGATTTCCGGAAAAGTTGTATTCATATGAAATAAATGTTTAGTAATAGACAAATAGTTGTATAGGATTACATTTTGAAAATAAATCAATAAATAAATAAGACGAATGCTGTTGAATGGCTAGTTCAGACAAACAATGTCACAATTTAATTGTGTTTCAGTATCCCTTTTAGCTTCTCATACTGGATTTTATTCACAGTAAAGATTTTTTTTATTAATATAGCTAAAATTACAGTTAATGAACATATTTTGTCTCATTATCTGAGACAAATGTCTATGCTTCAGGAAGCTGGTGAAGTGACAATAAATTAGTCACTAAAGAAACTTATTCTGAAGGAAAATTACAGGAAGTGAAATTTCGCCGCCCACCTTGGTTGCCTTGACGCCGTCGACATTAATATACACGCCTAAAATTGTGACAATGGCCGAAGTATATGTAGGTTTTGTGCTTCAAATTTGTGATTAAATACATACTTTGCTTTGTTTAAACAAATGTAGTTGTGTTTCAATTGCCTAGTTTATCTTAGCATTTGTTGAGCTTCTTGCTAGCTTATACTCTGTTTTGTTGTTTTCCGTAGCCAATCCCCCTCGACGGAGCATTGGCGAGAATCGCAGTAGACGTAAGAACATAAAAACTGTTCATGCTGCTACAAATAATGTATTATTAATAATGTTTTAGTCTGTTTTGGTAAATTTAAGTTTGTCATTGTTTGGTTGCTAAGGACTCAAACGGTTGCTAAGCTCCCCACAGATCACAACATGCTCCATAGGTTAAACATTGGACGCTGCTTTGGATAAAGGCGTCTGTCAAACAAATAAACATACATGTATCTAAATTTGTCTTTTAAGTTATACTTTGTATTCTTCTTGTAGTGTTTTAAAACAACCATAGGAGAAAGTAGCTACCAGCACAGCAGAGTGAACCAGTGGACAACCATAGTGATTGAGCAGTGCCTCGGCCAACTCAGCAGTCTCAGACAACCTTTTAAATACATAGGTATGTGCTGCTGACAGCAATATTTATTATGGTTTTGCTCATTTATTTCACACTTCAAAGTTTCTCATCAGCAAATAACTTTCAGTGTCAATGATTAGAGGATTAGGGGCACTGAAAAGAAAATTCTTAATCTCAAAAATCTGATTTTAGACTTCTGAGATTAAAGTCAGAATCCTTTTTCTTTCTAGTGGCTCTAACCCTCTTGAGTAAACACAAAATGCATTTTTTTAATTATGGTTTCTTTTTATTAAGATAAAAGCTATTCAATCTAATCTGGGTCTTCCAAAATAAAATAATATCTTTAGCTATTTAATTTGAAATCAAGTGACAGACTGGGCACAAGGATTGATTATGAGGGCAATGCCAAAACAGATGGACGAATGTTTCGAGGTAATCAAAACAAAAGCATCAATATTTATTTAAAACTCTGCTGGATACATATTTTAGCAGGATAAATGAATAGCTAACCTTTGTGTTAACTCGAGTGAATCTCAAATACCGATTGGCAGAATTGTTTTACTGCAGCCACATTGGAGGGTTTTCCAGCTTGAGCTAATCAATCAAATATGGACTTTCGTTAAGTCGATCCAAATCATTCACGTTTCTTTTCAGCCATTCATAGGTGGACTTGCTGGTGTCCTGCTTCAAGGTGCACTTGAGTTAATGGTGACTGACTGGTGGTGGGATTTTCTCCTTGATGAATTTCTGGTAGAGAGCAGCAAGTCATTTAGATCCTGACAAAGAAAAGCTGCCCAGAGCTACCACAGCACCCCACTTTCATGGCTGACTGTCGGTGTGATCTTTTCCTGATGTAAACTGTAAGTTTTACAGCAGACAGAGCAGGACGCACACCTTTAGGACAGTTCCACGTTTGTCTCATCGTCACTCTGCAGAAAATGCAGTCAGGTTTTGGGGATCAAAATGTTTGTGGCAAACGTGAGATGAGCTTTTGCATTCTGTCTGCTCAGCAGAGAGTTTTGACTTGGAACCGTTTCTTATTATTGTTTCATCTTCAGTTCTGACCCCCTAACCAAGTGAAATCATCTGTAATGACATTTTGTGTCTACTCTTTGGTGATGAAATTTGTTTGCTAGTTTGAAACGATTCAGCAAACATAAGAAATCCACAGAGGTGGCAGATAGCTTTTCATTGCCCTGTTTTCTTGTATTCTTAACTTTCCTCCACCTTTAGCTTCTTGTGTCATCATGGAGAAGACTGGGGCAGGACTGCAAGCAGCCAACTCGTGCTTCTGGGACAACTCCACTGATGGTAGACCCTCCCCTTTCCTAATCATGCAAATTTAGCTGTTTATTGGTGTTCTTTGTGTTTTTAACGATGTAAACCAAAGTGACTTCCCGCCAACAGAAACCTGTACAGTACACTGGGAGAACAGCTCCATGCACTGCATCCTCACTGTTTGCTCTATGGCCATCTGAACCCGCATCATCCGGAGTTAGAAACATACCGTATGAATAAATATATACATTTATACTTAATTAGAATGTTTACATTGTGAAGTGCCTTGACAAGACTGTTGTCATGACTTGGCACTATATAAATGAACCCGGTTGGTCTGTTATCCTTTGGCACATCTAGTCTACAGTTTGACATGTTCTCTGTTAAGTGCGACTGATTAAAATACTTTGGTACTGTATCTATTTTGCTTTATTTACACATCACACGACAGTCACATGTTCATCCTTTAGCTTGGGGAGAAACATTTCAAAACCATTTAAATACCTTAAACATGAACTACTGAACAAACATGTTCACATTTACAAACTGGAGCCCATTTAAGAAGCAGGACAAGGAAAGATAAGGCACCATCTTGATGAAAACATATTTGTGTAAAACAAAAATACATTTGTTTTGGCTGTGTTTGTCCTTCAGCTCCAGACTAACAGAAGAATTAAAGCAAGCAGAACACGGGCGATATTGTTAAAGTTAAATCTGTTCAACAAAGGCAAGATTAATTTGGCCAACGATACAAGTTCTGTATATGCTGGGATAGGAAATAATTATGTAGTGAGTTGGTATTCCCAATCTCGTTGAGTTTAAGAAAAAATACAAACAAATCATGAAAATCCAGCCATCCATATGATTTAATACATCACTTTATGGAAAAATAAATAAAACTTGTAGAAGTGCAAATGTACAGCTGCTTTTCAGAAATGGTAGAATTAGTGATACCTACAGTAGTTAAGGCTCTTTTTGTATTTTTATGGGACAGAGATTTTATAAATGAGCAACTTATGCTTCCTTCAGCGGTTAACTGACCCTCAGACTGTCGGAGAGCAGAAGGGAATGAAAGAAAGAGCAAGAAACATAAAGACAGCAGTGGCTCAACACAAATCATTAAAATAAACAACAATCCCACACAAGTCCACATCTCTTAGCACAACCCTTCCTGATATGTGAATATTTTGAACGATCAGGTTGTGAAGTTAGCGCTGGTGATGAGGAGAAATGCGTTTACAATATTGGTTAAAAATGTTATTCTTTCACATCGGTGTCACCTTTCTGAGTGGTCACCTCATCTTTCAAAAGTACAATACAATCAGCAAAGAAGAGATTTACCTTTTAAAAATATATCTATGTACACTTACAGTATCTATCCTTTCTTGGTTATAGTTGCACACGTTAATCTGCTGCAATGAATTTGCATCATATCCAACAGGCAGAAGCAGGAAGGTTGGTTTTCTGTGGGGTACATCAGTCGCTGTCGCTCTCATCCCGGTATTTGGCAGTTACTTTGTTGGCACGGCCGTTTTGTAAAGGCGTGTCTTCATAATCACTCCTGTAGACACACACACACATGGATGGGTTTGGCTCTGGCGCGTTTAAAAGGATCAGAAACCCAGAAAAACGAACAAGCAAGATCTTTACCCATAAATGACTTCATCGTCTGAGTCGTTCAACATGGAGAAAGCTGGATTATCCTTCAGCTGGGAGTCTGGAAAAGTTGGATTATTGTCTCCATACATGGTAGTAAAACACAAAAGCATTTGGATTAAAGAAAGAGCTGAAGTATTACCTACCATAAAGGGCGTTTTTTGAGGGAGAGTACACAAATGCTAATGTGTACAAATAGAAGTTGAGCAGGCCGTAGAAGGATAAAAATTCAGCTGGTATCTTTCAATTAAGGATAAATCAATGAAGTTTTCTGAGCTACAATATTTAAACTTAAACTAATCACAATGAAACTCTGCTGAAAAGATATAGTTTTGATAATGAGTTGACAATTCAGCCACAAAGTTATCCTGGAGAGCCTTGGCACCAAACCTCAGGTACAGAATGACCACGCTGGGGGGAAAGAGAGTGGTTAGAACAACAGCATAGAGTCAAAGCATCTATCAAAATAAATAAAAGGCTTTACTGCCTTCGAATGTACCTTATAACGAGGACTACAAACGTCAGAGCTGTCAAAAACTTAAGCCGGAGGTCTGGAGGTGAAAGAAGCACCAGCTGCTCATTAGGATCACGATCAAAGCTGAGGATGAATCAGAGAAGAGGGACGCTGGAATACCTGAGTAAGGCATGTTCTTCAGTTCAGAGCAGGCTCGAACAATCAGGAATGTCAGGTACAGGATGTAGAGGACGACAACAATCAGGAAGAAGACCTTCATACCCTAAAGAAAGATAATATTATATTATCTAAACGCTAAAAAGAACTTAAATCACAAAAGAAACTTCATTCAAAGTCTTGAAAAGGAAATTGTTTTACCTGAAAGTTCACAATATCCACTTTATACAGATAAGTAGGATCCTGGAGCTCATTAACCCTGAAATATCAGTAAAGCAGAGTCAGCGCTGTTGTTTAACCCGGGCTTTCCACCGCATGCGTAAGCCACACGTAACATTACAGAAGCTAGTAGAAGCTAACGTTAGCATTAGCAACTCCACAACACGACAGAACTCCTTCAGGTGTGTGATATTTGTGGGGATTAAATATGAATGTAGCAAAGTAAACAGAGACAATGGTAGAGTCGCATTGCTGTTAACCAATCAGAGGCAAGACGTGCGATTATCAGGAAATAGAACTCCAGATCCTGGCGTCTTCGGCTCAACTCTTCTCTGGCTCACTTCTTGTTCCTGAACCAGGAGTGCCAGAGGGACAGCAGTAGCTTAGGATGTAGAGCGGGTTGTCCAGTAATCGGAAGGTTGTAGGTTTGATCTTGGCTCTGACCAGAGGATGCTGCCGTTGTGTCCTTGGGCAAGAAACATAACCCACCTTGCCTGCTGGTGGTGGTCAGAGGGACTGGTGGTGCCAGTGCTCAGCAGGTCTCACCTCTGTCAGTGCGCCCCAGGGCAGCTGTGGCTACACTGTAGCTCATCCCGACCAGAGTGTGAATGGGTGAATAACTAATTGTGTTGTGAGGCGCCTTGGTGGGTTGTAGAACACTAAGAAGGCGCTACATCAAATACAGGCCACTGACCATTAACCAGAGCCTTTTCCCCACACAGATCAACTCACAAGGCATTCATTAATACCAGAGACCACTGCATATGTGTTGAAAAAAACTAGTGAACTTGGTCTTTAAGCAACCGGAAATCTGCAAGTCTTATTTTGAAAGGTGCCAGATGCCCTACACTGCTCCTGTGTTTGACTTCCTGTCTGACCCAATTTGACCTGCGAAACTTGACGCAAGTATAGCATGTAAAGTGATGCAATACTACGCTTCTGGGATGCATCCAAGATGCACCGCTCCACCCCACACCCCGTGGAAACATACTTGTCGACAGTAACAGCAGCTGCTGCTGCTTAGTATGCTTCAGAGACATTACACGGCGATTACACATCTGATGGAAAGCTGGGGTAACAGTATGAATAAAGCTGGTTGGACTTGGAGGTCACACTTACGTTTGCCAGATACCAAGTGTAACTGCTGAGAGCCACAGAAGACCTACAATGATCAGCTTGGGCAAGTAGAATGTGAGGAATTTCCTCTCACCCTGCAAAAAGATGAAATGTTAAAGATTCAGCAACAATTTCAAAATGAAGGGACTGACTGACTATACCCACCTGAGCTCTGATGCCATGGTAAACACAGAGCCAGAAGAGTAGGAGAGCACACAGGAAGAGAGCCTGAAAGAAGGCATCCAACGTCCCCGGAAACCAGCTGTTCACCAGGAATGACAGCGGGAAGAACGGATCTGGAGAAGAACAGCAATTATTTTGGAGTTGTGATTTGATTATCCTGAGTTATCTCTCTGTAGTTGTACTGCTAAATGTTGATTTTTGTTGCCGTGTCTGTGACCAGTCATCGTTCTGGGCTGCTTTATAAAGTTTATCAAGTAGGCTTGGTGAAGCCAGATTAGAAAAGGTAAGCAAAGGTATTTAAAATCTGCTTTGTAACACAGCTTCCTGGAGGAATGGAGCAAATATTTACTGACCGCTGCAACACTCACTCCTGATGAGAACGTTTAGAAGTAATTTGACTTTAGGAGATGAGAAGCACGCACCGTTGTAAAGCAGCAACAAAGGGAGCAGAATGGACATCCATTTCTGTTCGATGCCCCAATCCCTCATTGAGAATTTTCTCAAGGAGTGAGCAAACATGCACTAGAACAAACATAAGAGAACATGATTCTGGTCAAACAAATTTCAGAGGGAGTGTCGAGTTTTTCAGGCCTTTGAGGTAAACTGAGCGCCTACCGTGACCATGAAGGTTAACACCACAAAGACGAAGCGGAACCATATCTCAACTTGTGAGAAGGTGGGGTTGTACGTTTTCCACTGAGAAAAACAAATCCCAAAAGAAAAAACAGTCATTTTGAACAAACAATCACAAACCGTACATGCAGGTGTTTTTACTGACCATAAAATTGACCTTGATTTCATACGTGATGTTTTCAAGGCCTTTGAAGCTGATGGAAACCTTGTATCGAGTGTAGTTCAGGTAACCCAAATGCAGCACAATGATCTCATCACATTTCTGTATGATGAAGAAAAATAATAAGGATGCAACAATCTGCTCTGAGGGAATCAATCCCTCTAATCACCTCCGTAATAAAACTTCACCTTTGGTCACAACATTTTGTAACACACACCTTAGCAGAAGTGAACATTGCCTGATCAGCTGGCTGTCAGAAAATGATGGTCAGGATGTTGACGGGTACTTACATCACCACAGTGCAGAGTCCGTGATTTCTGCTGCACCGTCTTGATGTGCATCACACTAGCATCCTGCATCACTCCCTTCAGCTCGACGTTGATCTCAAACGGCTGCTTGAAGTCTCCCACTGGCACAAACAGCAGCCATTTTATTGGACATAAAGAAAATGAAGTGGTGGTTTGAAGAGTGTGCCAACAAACCAACTTAAACAGTTAATCGCTGTGCGGGCTTACTGTTGCTGTTTTCAACCTGCATCACACAGGTGAGCCACAGCTGCTGGTTGTAGGTGGTGAGAGGAGGAGAATCTAGTTGAAAGAGTCCAGCCTAAAATCACACAATGAATTACACAACCGTTAGACTTTATCAAGGTTAATCACAGGGAAAAAAAATTCTTAGCTTTATCTGTTGCTGTATATTAATATTGTAACGTGAGGAAATATGGGTTTTCTATCACAAAGGTGGTGTTGGACTCAGCTGTGTCAAAGCTGGGTCGCTGAGAACTTTCACCCACAGATTAAGACCTGAACGCCAGCGAGTCTGGGAGGAAACCATAACATCTGCCACCTGCAGTCTACCAGAAGATGTGTTTACATGAGTTGTACCCAGACCAAGTCAAAACATAAAGTTTAAACTTCTTTTTCTTGATTTTAATGTTAAAATAACCATTATCATTTTGCTCATTATAAATGTGTTTAATCAAATGAATGACTATTTAGCTTTGGGGTAATTATAATGGTTTAATGAATCCATTCTTAAATAATGTTGAGAATGTTTGTTACTGACCTTCACACACACTCAAGCACAAACATTCACACACATCCACACACACCTGCTCACAGTAAACTCCAGACACATTTGATGACGCACGTTTGCTTTGAGAAGAGAAAGGTTTTTGGTAAGTTTTCAGTCTTATGATGCAGTTCGTGTTGGACAACGAGAGAGAACAGACCTGAAAACCAAAGGGGGGGCAGAGCCTGTTGGCTCGTTCTTCCCCCCTTTCACGCTGTTTCTGCCACGCCAGGCAGAATAGCTGAATCGCAACTTCTAACGCAGACTCATTACCGAGTCTTTTGATTTCTGAGTGAATTAACTTAAGAAAGCGCGTCGACAAAACGCTTTACCATCAACGTGTACCGAGGACAACTCTGGACCGGGTCGCAGCGCATCTTTGTCTTTTCTGCCAGCCAAGGTGCCCTGGATGAAACATCCTAAGGTGACGCCCCGGATCCGAAAGAGGGTCCAAAAGAATTCGGTGAGACAGAACACGGTGTTTAGCGTTTTGATGCATCTTTTCCAACTAAGAGCCTAAGTTTATTCAAACCATCACTTTTCACTCAGACACCTGGTTCTTCCTGAAGCAAAATCAGATGCACTCACGCACCCATCCCAGCTCATATCACTCTCACCATCACAACATTCTCAATCTTCATAAATTCATCAGAAGGTCTATTTGAGCCAGAACAGCATATCAACTGTTAAAGAGATTGTCCCACAAAGTTACTAATGTTGATTGTATTTCCTGTTTGTCAATTTCAAAATCATTAGTTTAATTTGAAGAATTAAAACTTTTAAACGTCAAACTGGTTTCCTCATTGAACTGAAACACAGACACTCAGATATTATCGGCAGTTTATGGATGAAAACAACCTTTGAGTCTTCTGAACAATATAAAATTTGGTTATTGATTTATTAAAATTAATATTCCGAATTAATACGTAGCATGGTTCCTCTTTCATAAAAGAGCATAAATCCATAACGCTACAATATTGTGCTACTTATTTAACTCATTCACTGCCAGCCGTTTCCTGATCGCTAACGGCCTTCGCTGCCAGCGTTTCTCACTGTTTTTACCAGGGATGTGTATTGTTGAAATTCTGGCGATACGATACATATCACGATACAGGGGAGATGATACGATGTATCACGATATATTGCAATACATTCAGTCAGACGTTACAAGCAATTTTTTTTTTACTGAATTTATTGTAAGAATGTTCAATAAACTGTCCAAACTGATACGTAACATGTTTAACATGAGGTGTCTGACCCATGAAGGAGGGATTTACATTTTAAATGGTGGAAACAAAACCCGTTGCACACTGCTGCCAACTAGCGGGTGGCGATTGAATTGCACAAAACGAAAAGTAAATACACAAATGTTTGCATGTAAATTCTTTTACGGCTTTTGAATATCGATGTAATAATCGCAGGGAAAAAAATCACGATATATTGCCATATCGATATTTTCTTACATCCCTAGTTTTTAGTTTTTTTAAGTCACAGAACGTTGCGTGCTAGGATGATGTCGACGCCAAAACAAAGCGGAGACTCACCTCTTACATCAGGAAGAATCCGCATGTTTTCAGCGTTATCCGTTCTTTCATAATCCGTTGTCGAATTGTGATCGGCAGACGCTTTTCCGGTTCGCGCCTCACTTTTTTTTACAGGAACGGCCCAAAACGATCTCCTAACACATGGATGTTCTGCTTCCTGATCACGTGACGTGTGATGTATGCGGATGAAGATCGGCTTCAGGGCTGAGATGTTTGTTCTCTCAGCGCGGGGGCTCGTTCCCATTTTCAAACAGTAAAAAAATGCAAATGACGACTTTAGCCGTCATTGGCAGTGAACGGTTGGACCTAAAATGACGACTTTAGTCGTCAATGGCAGTGAATGAGTTAATAGTTTCACAACTGACAAAAAGATAAAACATGCCCATCTGCCGAACACAACATTCCATGTTATAAAAACTACTCCTTTAAAAAACTCCAGTAAGAATACAAAACAGAATTGCACCACTCAAAAGAAATAAAGTAAATGTAAACTCTAAATAAAGAAAACATTCCACTGTTTAAAATAGATTCAACATCAAGACACAAAATATGGCAACACTTTATTATATCTATATTTTCCTACATCTCTAAGGGCCTCACACGGACATGTTCGTCTTACCTTTACAGAAACATTTTTTCCTACTGACTGATCACCATTATTCTGCTCAGCAATAGTCCTCGGACCTACACACGTGAAAAAATTTACATCAATACATTTTTCTCAGGCTAATGACCCAGAGAACAACAACAGACTCTAACAGGATACATGTTACCCACACAGACTAAGGAACAAAATAACGCTTTGATAACTGATGGTTGACTTTTACCTGCAATCCCAATGAAGACTGTGAGGCCAAAGCAGATCAGGAACACCAAAAAAACCAGGACAAAATGTCTTTTAGACAAAGTGTAGAGGCGCATGGGGGCCAGTCTGTCACAGGAAGAGACTCGTTAGGACCAACACAAACGGAAAATTATCTGTTATTAGTTTAGAGTTTGTTGCAAAGTGGTGAAAGCGGACATGTCAACAATGCTAACACCGTGGTTACTTTATGCTAGCAGATGGAAAGAGAAAGCTTCACGCTGGATTTTAACACCCGTCTTTTTAGATTGCTACGTAAGAAATACAACTCGAACGTGTCCGCTGATATAAAACATTACACTCACAGCTCCATTTCTTTCGACAGACCGTTTCTGTGGTGAGAAAATACATGAAACTTTCACCGTGAATCCACATCCGTGTGCCTACATCTGTCTGCTACAACTGGAGTTCTCAGGTAGGAGGAGCCGAGGACACCGGAAGTTTGGTAAGCCGATTTATCATATAAGAACAGAAGGACGACCATCAGAATTTACATGAAAACTTTGGACTCAAACGTTACATTTTATTTGTACTGTGCTCGAAGCACTGTTTATCAAAATGTCCTTATTAAACCCTTATTAATAAATATATATTAATAACGGATAAATATTGGATAAAAATGTGCTTGGCAGCCTTGTCTCTGTCGGTGTGCCCCAGGGCAGCTGTGGTGACATCGTAGCTCATCACCATCAGTGTGTCAATGTGTGTGTGAATGGATGAATGATACACTATAGTGCAAAGCACTTTGGAGTCCTCTGACTCTGAAAGGCGCTATACAAGTGCGGCTCAGTTATCGTTTATTGTTGCTAACATCACAGTTTTGTCTAACATTAATCTTGCTGAGAATGGGCAAAATACAGATATCAAATTTACAATTAGTAGTAATGTAATGAAACATTCATTCATTATTTAGGGGTTCGAAGGTTAATTGGTAACTTGATTGTATTTTTCTTAGCCAAAAAATAAGAATTGCAAGTATTTTGAATACACATTACACCCATTTTGCTTGTAAATGTGAAAGAGATTACCTTTTTACGGTTTTGAATAGCTTTAGCTAAGAAACTATCAAGATTATAATTACAATGTAATTTAAATTCGGACTTGTATGTTTAGTGAGGCGATTAAGTTGGTTAAGTTACAACAGTTGGTTATATGATACAACAACCTGCTAAAATCTTTGTTTCTACTCCTGCAGATTGTTTGCTTTATTTTTTGTGCGTTTAAGTTGAGATTAATTGCTTGTTTGTATATTTGTTGTTTTCATTGTAAAAGGTACTTTCCTTAACTTAGTAAAAAAAAATGTTTTAAACTTTGAAGATGACCGATATCGGAAAATGTATTACGCGACAATGCGCAGAGCGCATGCGTAGAACGATGTCAGTCAACAGCACCCACTGTTAATTTTTAGCAGTTTTTCATTTCATTGCAATTAAAGTCAGATTTCACATCATTATATAAATAATTTTTAAAGAGTCAGATTTCACATAATTATATAAATAATTTGATTAAACATACAGAATAAATAAACATCTATTCCCGCAACTCCACCACTTCTTGGTTTGACCAGGAAACAATATTTATAACTGACATCAAATATCACTGGTTATATAGATTATTTTAATTTTATAGAATTTTTTTCTTGGTTTTGTTGCATTTTACACTTGCATGTTAGTCAAAAATATAATGCAACGAAATTAATCCGTTTGTAGCTATACATGTATCATAACATAAGATATAAGAGATGTGCCTTGTTTTTGGTGATTCTCGGAGTTGGAACACCCACCTGTAAAATCGATCATCACGGTAAGGTGTGAGCTCTTCCTTGAGATCGTTGTAGGCCTCCTGTATTTTCCTACAGAAGTATTTCAGCTCGCTGTACAGAGGGTTTTCCAATCCAGACGTGTAGTCGCTGTCCATGATCACACACCGAGCCGAGCAGTCTAAAAATGGCGCTGAGGAAACGATCCGCGGCCTTCAGAGAAGCGCACAGACACCTCTCTGCATTGTCTGTGCGCTTAAATTAAAAACGCAGCCGAAGCGGTCTGTTTTTGTTGGTTCATAAAAAACACACAAAAGGTGTCTGAAAGGAAGAGGGGGTGGAAACCATGCAGCCAACACACGGGGAGGCGGGTCACGTGATCACGATTCAGCACCACGGACAGAGACAGGCGCCACCGCCCTCCTTTAAAATGGTTAAAGACCACTTTCAGAGTTCTTGTTTATCAGGTGAATAATGTCTGGTTAGAAATGTCACTCCCGGTGAAATTGAGCTATAAACTTATAAATATAAAACATATTTTCTATTCAGCAGGACTCTACAGTCAGTGTTTAGTATATTTCTACCAAAAACTGAACAGGCCGGAAAAACAAATTAGTTCTTAATGTATTAAAAATAAAAAGGCTAATACATTTCTTTAAAATGAACAAATGTTCATTTTTTGATTGTAACCAGACTTGTACAATTTTGGTTTAATTTGTGTCATATAATATATAAAAACAAAAAAATAAAATACATTAGTGTTTCGAAAATATCCTGTTAGGTTTGGGTGACTTCATTTTTTAATGTTAAAATGTTTAGCATTTTCATCAAAGTAAAAACTGGACCACACTTGTCCTCTAGAATCTAAACAATAACACAAGACCGGTGCTTCCTTCACAAACAATGACATTTTATTAAAAAGATGTGTGACATATACAGTTATAAAATAATTTACATGGCATGCCTTACTACCCATCCACTATAAACATTCACTCACCAGGTCAGATTCATTTTTTTTCCAGATTTTTTTTTATCCCTTAGGTGTTCACCAACAAATACAAGCACAGATCTTTTCTAAAGAAAAGCCAAATCCTACAATGTCTACATGTCATCAGTTTAAAGTGAAATCTTAACTGCTTAGGTGATGCTGAACACAAACTGATGTGAATGGCGTGTGTGTGTGTGTATGTGTGGAAACAAAGGTCAAACACATCTGAGAAAAAAACACTGATGGGGTTTGTAGACTGCACATCTGAATACACACACCTCGACTAGACATGTACGCTCTATAAAACTGATCTACCTACATTAACTGGGCACTTACTCATTCACATCTTTTCAAAGCAAACGTCACATTCCCCCCATAAAGTTGCCTGTTCTTCTCTCCTCCCGGCACACTCTCACTTTACCAACTTACACCTCAGGCTATGCTCATCACAAACTCCTCAACACAAAGAAATGTTAAGGAAACGCCATAATATACAGTATGTATAGATATTTTTCTCCATTAGGAAATAATCTCATAAATAAAAATACACAGACCAGCATCTCAGATCCTGAACTAAATAAACAGCATCAAAATGTGGTCAAAAGAAACTGCACCTTTTTTTTAATCCTACAAAATATTGCACAACTAACACAAATGGGTATCGTCTTCATGACATGCGTATGTTCCTTTCTTTGTATTTTTTTTGTTTTTTTAAAGAGTAAAACTATTTTTCATTCCCGGTCCCTACAACCACTACCAACAAACATGCATCTTGAGAAAGATCGCTCTAAAACCAGATGTTCTACATCACATCTGCCATCCATTTAGGCCCTTTTGATTTCACTTTTAAGTTTAGCAAACACATATTTTTGGCACAGTTTTTACTTTCAAAGGTGAACCCACCCGTTTTTGTTAAGCCTCTATATTTCTCTTCTAGTTGCAGAAATGTGCAGCGACTCTTGTAACAAACCACGGCCCAAAACATCAAAATAAACCAGCCTTTTAGATTAAATCCAGCTTAGACTGATTTCACAACCATCATCCTTCAGTGGAGACTTAATAAACGGAGTGACAATGGCTTCAACTTAAGTTATGTTGTGGTTCCTACTGCTGACCTCAACAGTCTTACAGCTCGACTCCACACCTGAACCGAAACACAGTGGAGGCAGGCGTAAACAGAACATGTCACCCAAGTCTCAACATTTTTACACAACTGATTATTTACACGACTTCTGAGAAGGGTATGAAATGGCATAGGTGGAATATACAAAAATATTTCCTGTACCATGCGAACAAGTGTAGTGTGGTCTCAAAGAGCAAGGACTTCCCCAAATACATACTCACTTCACAGAAGTGACTGCAGGTGACATTTCACTTCATGTCAGAGGTTAAATCGTTCAGCCTAGGCCTTGGCGACGTCTTTGGCGCCCTTCTGTCACCATATTCAGATATCTAAGTAAACAGGCTGTGTCGGCCAAAGCTATTCTGTAAACCACCCCCACCTGAATTCTCCAAGTGCACAGCAATATTCAAATTCAGTCTCCCAAATAAAACAGGTAAGAAAACGGCGATTAGGGGGTGTGAGGGTTGGTATTGGTAACGATTTTTAAAAAAGTCTTATTTAAATTAAAAAAAAAAAACGTATAAATTACTCCATGTAGCGTCAACCTCTTAAGTGTGATATGGTAAAGACTGCAGCTGACCTCAGCCATACCTACTTCTACGTCTTACAGTGAAAAGTCTCACCTCTTAGTAGTGTTTATAAATAATGCATATATCAGTTAAACTCCCACCAAGACACTGAGATAATACAACAAAAACAAATAGGAATGACAGAAAGCAAACAGAAAAAACCTCCTAAATTCAATAACGTATTGTCGTTTAATAAAAATATAAGAAAAGCAGTCTATTAAAGTGGTAACTGTTTCACTAAAGTTTTGTACAGCAATGGATTTCAGTGCCCAGAAGTACCTGTGCGCTCTGGGAAAAAAAGAAACTTTTAACCTCCAGAGTGTGGTTTTCAAGTATTACTGCTGCTTTTATGGAAAGCTGCACCTCGACAAGCCCGCTTTCCTTCAACCCATCCGGTCCCTACGAGTTTCTACCTAAAAGCAGCATTTGTTTGCATGATGATTTCCCAAGCTCAGCGCTTCGGCCCTACATGCTGGGAGGTGGGTGCCGCTCACTGCCAAACGGAACAGATCTCATGGGGTTCTTCAACGGTAATGACGCTTATTACGCCGTATCTAGTGGCAGCATCGTGTAGTGCAGTGTGATTGTATTTCTCTCTTTATGGCGGAGTCTTTTCTCCAAAATCCACCCCGAGAGTTTAAACATCTCAGATCCGTACGGCTGGGCCCCGTTTAGCAGATTGCATTTGAATTCCAGATATGATCAGGATAAGTTGGGAGGAGACATCTCATTTGAGGCGCTGAGTGACATTTGCCAAAGCCACTGCAAACGCCTGGACAGCAGAGAAGGGGTACTGGAAGTCCAGGATGTAGGCGTTGCCATCAATCCTGCCAAACTGCATCACCTATGAAGCAGAAGGAAGACACACTGATTAGAAACACAAATTCATTCTCTTTCAGTTTGTGGAGAGCAGATTTCTGCTTGGTGACCTGATTAAAGCAGACGTCTTACCTGCCTGCCCTCCAGCTCAATCTGGAAGTTCTTGGCTGACTCCTGCGTGACACGCCCACCAAAGTCCAGCTGATAGACCTGCGTGGCTTCATTCCACAGGGGCTGCTTGTTGGCCATGACATAAACAAACCCCTGGCTGCCCAGTCCTCGGTCTTCTTTCTCATTGGCTTTTCGACACTTGATCTCATCCAGCTCGCTGGCAGCCCTCATGTTTCTTTTACTCTTCCAGCCCTTCTTACTGCTCTGGCACTGATTGAGGAGCTCATCCCCACTGATAAACAGCTCTGGTTCACTTTCTGAACTATCCTGGAACTCGCTGCTGGCTGTAGCCTTGTTCAGCTTCTTCGCCTTCATCTGCTGCTCTTTCTGTCCCTTCAGCTTCTTCTTGTCTCTTCCCCCGAGCCGTGGGCTAGAGATGAGGGAGTTGAAATCGCCCAGAGCTCTGCCGTCCTTTTTAGATTTGCTCCCGTCAGCTAACTGAGACACGTTAGCCTCTTCAGCCCGACCGTCCATTCGCTTGCGGTTCTTCTTGCTGAACTTCTCGGACCGCTGCAGAGCAGGGCTCTCGGTCAGAGAAAGCACTTCTTGAAAACCGTCTCCTGCCTCTGCCATGGCCTCCTGTAAAGCACCATGGCTCTGCAGCTCCGCTGGTGGTGGTGGAAGGGGCAGTGGAGGGGGAGGAGGAGGTGGTGAGAGAACATTTTTCTCTGCTGCCATGTGGGAGGCTTTGGGGGGTAGTGGGATGGCAGGACTGGGTAAAGGGGGACAAGAATTATAAGTACCCCACGGTGTGTGAAGGGCAATGGGAGGAATGGGATGTCCAGCACAAGAACTTCCTCCTGGATACAACGGTGGGAGGGGACAGCAGGCTAGGTTAGCCACATTTGCAGCATAGCCTGGTGATAAAACAAGGGTTGCTTCCTGCTGTGGCAGGGGAATGGGTGCCACCACCTCTTTTGGGGAGTTGAAGGGGCGTGGTGACCCAGGCATGGGCTGCAGCTGTGCTCCAGTACAGGCAGTTGCAGGAGGGTACTGGAGAGAGATTTGGTAGCCTGTAGCTGCTGCGGTAGCTTGGAATGATGCAACACTGGGGCTGCTGGGGGACTTTGGAGAAAGAACTAAAGGCATTCTGGTTACATCCAAGTGCTGGGCTGGGCTAAGGACAAGCGGGGGTGGCTTGTGTGGTGCCGGAGGGACATTGGAGCTCAAAGATGCTGTCCTTTCCTGAGGAACCCATACCTCCTCTGTGGCAGCTGGATCCCACTGGTAGGGAGGGGGGCGTTTGACAACCAGCCCTAACGCCTCATTTCCTCCCAGTGCCAGGTGCCTTAGTGACTGGTTCATTGTTTCATCCTCAGTGAATGCTGAATTAACATAATCAGCCCGATCTCTGTTGCCTCCTCCTCCGGCTGCACTCCCAGATCCTTCAAGTGAGCTCAGGAGGCTGTAGGAGGACTGGGAGGCGAGAGGAGCAGCACTGTTGGAGTGAACAATAACTGTGCTGTGTGGCGCTCCGTTCCCTGGAGGGAAATCCTGCCGGATAATTGTTCCTCCCGCTATTCCGTTAGCACTCCCTGGTGCAGTGCCTCCAACGTTGGACCCATTGCTGCACTGGCTGCAGGTGTATAAGGCTGTTGGCACCCTCTGCTGGAAGGAGGCTGCTAGTGCATTATTTTTAGCCTTAGGAGGCAGTGGTCTAGGTGGTTCCAGCATCTGGGAAACTTTGAGTGCGGCCTCTCGGCTGTTCCTCCTGAGTGTTGCGTGAATCAGACTGCTGTCGAGCCTCTGACTGGCGTTCCTCCCAGCAGCACTGTTCTGATTGGCTGGGTCGGGGTACGGAGGAGGGTCTCCGCTGGGTATGGAGTAACGAGGCGCAGTGAGTCTGTTGAGAGTAGCAGAGGTGTAGGGCAGCTGAATTTTCTTGTCGGCTGCAGAGGATGAAGAGGAAGTGACCCTGAGAGTGGCAGAATTGCCAGGTCCTTGGAGTGTGTAGACATTCTGATTGCAGACGAGGCGTGTTCGTGGTCGACACACTTCTTCCACATTCCCACTGCTGTCAAAGGTTGTTATCCTCTCATAGCCCAGTGGCGTGGGGTACTGCGCTTGCTGCTGACCTGAAGAATAAAGAGTAAAATCCCCCTTCTTCAGACAAAGATCACCCGGGGGAGGAGTTCCACCTGTTCCCCCTCCTGGAACAGAAGAAGACGCTGAAGGTGAGGCGGCTGCAGCTGCTGCAGCCACAGTCCCAGGGTAAGGGGGTGGTGGGGTCATCTTGCTGAGCTCTAAAGGTGCACTGAACACAACTGTATCACCATCAGCGAGCTGTGGAGTTGACCGAGTGGTTTTGATTTTCAGTAAGTGTTCCTGTTCACCTCCCAATGTTCTGTCATTGACTAAGTCAGCAGGTGTGTGAGGGATCTGGATCTGTAGGGCCCCTGTCTGCAGCTGGTGCAGAGAGGCACCTGAAGGCTGGCCTGATGACACAGAGGAGACAGGGATTTGGATCTGAAGCTGCTGAAGCTGATGGTGGTGATGCTGAGCCTGGAGCTGATGGTGCATCTGGTGCTGCAGGTGGATTTGCTGAATTTGTTGTTGCTGTTGCTGCATCAGTATGTGCTGATGGAGCTGCTGCTGGAGCTGCTGTTGCTGCTGTAAGTGTTGGTGCTGGAGCATCTGCTGCTGTTGTTGGAGCTGCTGCTGCTGTTGGAGCTGCTGCTGCTGAACTTGCTGATGATGCTGCAGCTGTTGCTGTTGGCTTTGTTGTTGCTGTAATGGGTGATGAGAAGGTGGAGGCCCAACCATTAGGCGCCCCACTTCTAGTCCTCCAAAGATGACCTGACCGGGACTGGAGTACCTGGTGGGTACCGTGTACTGAGCAGTCAAGATTGTATCCTGGCTCTGGTCTGAGCCACTGGCAGATGCTCCAGCGGGGGTTGCGGTGGGATTACTTAGGACGTCCAGCTGGACGTTCTGATTGGCTAAGAGTGACTGGACCAGACCTATGCTTTGGGCAGGGGACATGGCTTGAGCAGGACTGTGGATGGGGGCTATAGGGATGTTTACAGTACAGGGGGGGTTGTCATCAGCGCCTCCAGCAGGGCCCGTGACAGGTAGGTCATCTTCATCCTCACTGAAAACATTGGGGTTGAAAACAGGCAGGTTGATGTAGTCCATGGAGATCTTGCGCACCTCTGGCAGGTAGATGGTCATCTGTCTGGGCTGCAAGTGGAGGAGGCTCGTCTTATAGATAACTGTAAAGAGAGAGGGGGGGGGGGGGGGGGAGTAAAAGATAATAATCATATGGAGAACAGGTGATCTAAGGTAATCTACAGCAGACAGGTTACCTGCTCCGAGATTAGCAGGTAAAAACGTGGCCAGCCCCACAATCTTGAATTTTGTTCCCCAAATATTGGACGTGACCTGAGCAAGGTAATTTTGCTGCAAAAGATTAACAAAAAATGTGAGAATAGTAACATGAAAAATACACAGACACAAGCCATAATCACGTCCACCTCCACACATAGGCATCATGAGTGAGACATGTTCTCTAATCTGGCTTTTCTTATCAAAACGATGAAATATCTACCTGGTTGATGTCATCCAGAGGAAATTCCCTTCGAGAAAGGCTGGGAGACCCGATTGAGGGTTTCCGAATGGGTAAGCGCGGTGACCTAGAGATCTCTTGGTTAGCACGGGAGAGTTTGGGTGATTTTCTGGGGTCAATGTTAATCCTGTTGGTAAAGGGACAAACTAAGTCTCTACAGAGAAGGTAGCAAATAACGAAGGTTTAGGCATGCTGTGGATAAAACATGAAAATACATTTCAGTAGCAGTAGAAAGTTATAAGCAGTTTTGCACAATTTACATGAATGAAACAGTTACCGTTTAGCTGCTTTAAAACATTTGGTTGTATGTATATATTTGAAACTTTAAGTGGCAGTAAATGTGCGAGAGGTGGTGTCAAATAAAACTGTTACGTGGACAACAAATAATCTTTTTGCTAAATAAAAACATCTCAAATGTAACTTAAACATTAAAAATGTAAATATTTCTCAAAGGTGTGGATCACTTGCTTAATCAATATATTTGCACAAGTCTCTATGAGGAATTAATTGTAAGTCAAGCTCTGGTGCAGCAGCTTGGGGAACTAGAAGTGAGCCGCATCACAGCTGAGATCCAGACGATAGGTGTGGACTCTTATTTCCTGATATTTGGACATCTCGCCTCTGATTGGCTAACAGCAACGTGACTTTACCAGTGGATGTTTTATCTTCACAAATAACTCAAGCCTGGAGGACTTCTGCTGTGTTGTGGAGTTGCTAATGCTAATGGTTAGCTTCTACCAGCCAAGATGTTCTCTGCTGTTTCCCGAATGCTAAACCAACATGAGCCTTCCCTGTCGTGAGCCAAGATGGGTGAGTCCATGAATGTTAAGTGGCAGTGTGCTGCTAGCTAATATAAAGGCTAGCAGTTAGCTTTGATCAGAAATAAGATTTTAAAAATGGTTTTCAGTGAACTACACCTTTAATGGAAATATTTAAATATATGTAGACAAGTCTTTTCATTTATAGATAATTAATTATAAGGAAGTCTAAATTTAAACACACTAAACAAATAAATAAAGTTTGGGATCTGCATGTTGCAGTTACCTGGGGAGTTTAGGAGATTTGCTTCCCCTGGATATCTTTGGAGACTTCTTGCCAACCCAGTCGTCGCTCAGCTCTATGTCGCTGGAGTCAGAGCAGTTACAGCTGTCGATCATGGCCGATATCAGACTGTTGCCGTATATCTCATCTGAGAAAAGAGAATATCAGAAATTTCTTTAAAGAGTTAAATTTAGCCATATTTTAACGGAACTGCTGCTCCCTCAATTGTTTGATGGAAATGAGTGTGAATAGGTTGGAGCCATTTCATGGCTGGCTTCATTTATCACTGTGTGGGGGAGTGGAGGGGGTGGGGCCAGGGTGGATTTGTGGGAAAAATAAGAGCCATCAGAGCTCCTATTAAGCAGCTCTTAATTAACAAGGACCCAACCTTCCTTGTGCGGCTGAAACACACTCTCTGAGAGCCAAGTGAGGACATTATTCTGAAAAACTAAAGAGGGATGTCAGCAATACATTAAATAAACCTAAACGTTTCTGGTTTTACTTTGAAATCTGGCTCTCGTGAGATTGGACACAAACTCAGTCCCACCTGTTTTACCATCTGTTTTGGGATCCATGATGACAAACTCTGGGCGAAGTTTACTTATTCGTCGGCCCTTCAGGATAGGCACCAGACCTCCTAGGTACTCCAGGTATAGAGTATAGCACGGCCCTCCCACTTCGGGGTTGTCCTCCGTGCGCTTCATGGTGCAGTGCAGTCGCTCGTTACCAGCTGTCGGGTAGCTCACAAAGTCACGCATGTTGTTGGGGTCTGGAATCGGGGGCTGGAGATGCAGAGTAAAAAACAACAACATGAAAATATTTTATTGCTGAGCTGCAGATGTTTGCATGTGTAGATTTTCATCGCTGGTATTAAACAAGTAAAGGTGGCGTTACCTTGATGGTGGGGACAAAAGCAGCTGTGACGTATGAACACAAACGGGAAGGCATGGTGAGCTTGGCAACATCTTTTTCCTCCTTCACCGCTGTGGCGATCGCCTGCTGGCAGAGGAGCTGCAGCGCCCCAATACGGTGCTCCACTCGTACGACGTAGAGCACCGGGCCCGACGCTAGGAACAGCCGTGAGTCCCGGTGACCCCAACAGAGCGTAGTGATGGGGCGCTGCAGTGTGAAGGAGAAGATGGGATGTAGCAGAAACCATTTCCTTTCACACGATTAGTCTTGTGAAACAGTGAATTACATTAGAAGTAATTTGTCATAACTGCACCTGTGCTGGTGTGTCAAGTGTGTAGATGTGTTCTCCCTGAACGTTAAAGAACTTGACAATGGCGTTCCTGGTGGGGGGAGGACAGGGGTTGTCAGGAGAGAGGAGGGTTCTCTCCATCCCTGCCACTGCCAGAAGGTCCCCCTGAGAGCACCACTGGACCACAACATCTGCAGCAAAGGAGAAGATGGGCATACAGCCCGCTCAGACATTATAAACACAAGGTGGCGTGAGGAGAAAGAGAAGCTAAAGCACACCTTTTAACCCCGTGCGGATGAGGGTGGGTGAGAGGTCATCATAATTGTTCATCAGGCTGATGTCTCCAGAGGTGAAGCTGACGGTCAGAAGTGGTTTCTGGCTGTGCACTGAGAAGAGACACCAACACAAGTATCTGCGTCACCTTAGCGTGTTGAGAGTATCAGAAGCTGTATTTCAGTCAGGCTGTGAGCTTGAGAGGTCATTTCTACGAAGGCCGATCAATTCCTATTGAATAGTTTTAATGAGTGAGAGCATAATCAGTGGTCTGGGCTAGGCAAGCACTTTGCTGCTTTATCACTCGGGCCTGTGGAGAAGGGAGGGAAGGAGAAAGAGCCAAGAGGTGGGAGGACAGGATCACAAACGCACGACCGTGACAAGGAGGAGTGATTAAAGTACAAATCAAACTAACGCACTAATTGTGGTGTAGAAGGAGCAGGCAATAGAAGAAACACATCCCCGTTTTAGTCATAGGAGAATTAAATAATTATAACATTGATATAAATAAATCAAAATACACTTTTAAAATTTATTGTGTACAGAATAAGTATTTTACTAAAAAAACAAGTCAACATTTAACCTTATAAATACCTGTGCCAGTCATCAGCAAGCTCTTTGAGACATTTAAGGTTGCGTATCAAGAACTTTAAAGGTCAGATCAAGTTCTAGAAGAATACCTTTCGGCGGTGTGTAATCATCAGAGTCCGTGTCGCTCTCGCTGCTGTCCTCCACCAGGAAGCTGGGGTAGTTCCAGGACATGCTGACGATACCGTCAGACTCGTGCAGCAGTATGTGGGCCAGCATCCGCCCATGGCAGTCCATCACTATGACCTGTCCGTCTGCAGTACCAAACAGCACCTGAGGAGGAAACAGCCCAGGGTCACTTGGCAGAATATGGTAAAAAAATAAATAAAAATCCTAAGAAGTAAGAAGCAACAACAATCTAGTTAAAAAAAACAACAAGCTGGAGAAAATAAAAATGTTGTGTAAATCTTTGTACAAAGCCTAAAAAAACACACAAAACATTGAATGCTTTTTGGCGTTTATAAATAATCTTCAGAGAGTACGTAATCAGTTTGGCAAATAAAAACATTTAAAACTGTATGTTGTATTAGCATGAATGACCCAAAATACAGTGAATTGTTATGTCCTAAATCTAGCTGCCCTAAACACTTTGCACAAGGGAAGCCATGTCTTCGTCTACTGGCTCTTTAATGGTTTGCACACGCCACCTTTAACCACACCTGAGCTCCCTGGAAGTGGGTCTGAATATTACCTGCTGGTCGTCAGGGGTCCAGATCCCACAAGAGATCTGGCTTTCCAGGTTGATCTCAGAAGACCAGTGTCTCTGTCCACTGACAGATCCCACCAGGACAAAGCCATCACGATATGAGATGAGAGCCTGGGTGCCGTCATGTGACCATGTGAAGTCACTGACCTGTAAAAGCCAAAAGCCACACGTCAAGAGCTACAATAATGTATTTATTACTATCCTAAATGCTCCTTATTTATTACACGTCTATCTTTTGCTCTGCAACACTGTCTATGTTAGAAGAATGTATATAAAACAAGCAGAAATGCACTGCTGATTTGCCTCTCAAGTGATTTTTTAGCTCTTAACCTGTGCTCCACGGTCGTTAACCAGCTCCACAGACCAGCGGCCCTCATACTGAATCCAAACAAAAATCCCTCCATCTGTATCACAAGTGGCCAGTTTCTGGAAAGGTTCGTTCCACCGCACCAACACCACCTATAAAACACACACAAAGCAAAAGTAAACAAAAGATTTCTCTGTCTCGATCACGATTTTGAGGCAAATAAACTGAACCAGGGCTGTTTAGTGCCATTAATCAGATCCTGACAACAGTTCAGGTCAAAGCAACCTTGATCAAAATGTCGTTGAAGCAACAGTGATTCTAAATAAGTCAGCTGAATGCCTAAACAGATGACACTATTATACATATATATACACACACACACATATATATATATATATATATATATATATATATATATATATACACACATACATATACATACACATACATATACACACATATATATGTGTGTATATGTATGTGTATGTGTGTATATATACATATATATACACACATATATACATACACATATATATATCGACCATTCATTTGCCTTTGGGGACCGATGAGGAATGTCCATAGAAAATGTTGTAACTGTAATTTTTTCATTTATGAAATTATAGCCATTTAAAAATTTTTAGCGAGTGATCAAACTTCGAGGCCTGGCCCCGCCCTTTCAGTATTTTCGAAAAGTCAATTTTATTTTCTCATTTCAATTGCCCATCCCTTCTGATTGATTGCACACACATTTTGAGACAATGCGAAAAATGAGCAAACTGTTCAATCAAATACAGACCCTACAAACGACCAAAATGGGCCAAAATCGCTACTTCAATCAAAAATGGCCGACTTTCTGTTTGATGTTGACCATCGGTGCAAAAGACTTTTCTGTGCGTATTGGCAAGTTCTACAAGTGTACCAAATTTCATCACTCTACTATAAAAAACAGTCAATAGACAGGGGTTCTTTTTCACTTCGCTGCTCGGGCCTAACTATTTAAAACCAGTCTCTTTGACAATATCATCACCACCATTAAAGACATTACGATGCTCTTCCCCTTTCTGGTCTTGTGTAGCGTGACTCAGCCTGTTCCCAGAGGAGTAATCCTAAGAAAGGAGCAGCTCCGCTTTCACTGACAGAAGCACGTGGGCTTTGCACGCTTAAACACACAACACAGGACATGGCGTTAGTGTGGCTTATGCACTCAGAGTGCAACCTCAGTCGAGCTGGATGAGTCTGGTCAGCCTTCTGTAAAATGCAAAGAGCACCAATTGTTCAATTGTTCTGCACAATCCAGATAACAGGCATCACCACTCAAAATCATTTATTTATTCCTTTGAAAAGCAATTATATGAAAGTTACAGAAACAAATGGTGTGGGTTTAAAAAAAATCAAAATGCCACTATGGCACATTTTAAATACCCTAACATTATTCCTAAGAAGGCTTAAAAACCAAAGAAATCAGCATAAGGTTGGCACATGTCACCAATCACGTGTCTCCACTGCAGTCCCACTGAGTTGTGAAAAAACTGTGAATGTATATAAATTTAGCTCAGTGTGGAGATTAGAGCGAGGATGGGAGGCGTCTCACTAAGGGGACAGCTGACACTTCGGCGTGACGCAGTGATCGGAGAGACAGACGGAATAAGACAGGATGACAAGGAGTCGGGGAGATTACAGGGAGCACAAACGCGCACACGTGCACAACTCTCCTAAGCACAAGCAAAGACTCAACTTTTTCTTTGATGAGCTACCCCTTACAAACAAGAATATCTACATAAACATCTTTAAGATGTTTGACTGCAAAAAGGACCAGACCACTTTAACCCTAACCAGTCTGTCACAATTTGAAGCAACCTTTGAACCTTAAGTAGCAGCAGAGCCAATGGGTTACGCAACAAGTCCTCTCCAAGGATGGATGGATTACTACAGTGAAGCCATTTCCGCTAAGCACATTTGGTGAGACTATTGTGATGCAGCGATGAGGTCATGTGCGGTTCAAACCTCAGCAGGACGTCTATTGTCGAGAGGTCAGGTAGGAAGAAAGCAGGAGACATAAGAATGACTAGAAAAACTAGCAGTGCTAGAAAACACAAATAAAGGTTAGAATTAGGAATTTAATAGCTATAAATATAAATATTCTTCACCCACCCTGTCTAACTTGATGATTTATAACAAATGTTAACAAAAATAGCAACTGAAAAGCAACAATCTGGTGTTTAATATCCCATTCATCGTTCCTGGCCCATTTAAAAGCCATGCAAGCTCTTTAATAGCAACAGTTAAAGGGGCATTATGGAAGTTTGACAGCCAAAACATGTATAGAAATAATAAATGTCTTCTTCATACATTCTCCTGCAATGCCCTGGTCCTGTAGAATGAGCTCTGGCATTTTTATTTTGATAGTCTATTTTTCTGTAAAATCACAGAAAAAGAGAGATGCTCGGGTCGAGCAGGCTGCTTCATGCTTGATGGGCTTGAGTCAAATACAGGCCCGGGCCTGTATTAGAGGATTTACGGTAATACAATAAACAGCAGTGGTAGAAGAAAATGAAAGAAAAGCTCAATCCTTGAAAGTGAGGAAAGAGTTCCTGTGAAAGCTTTTTGAGCAAGCTACATTTTAACAATCAGGGTATATGCAAGGATCTCAAAATTGAATTGAATAGCTTTAAGACATTTTAAGACCTTCTAAAATACAATTAAAACTGTCTTGCAGTGAACTAAATCAATGACTGAACGTCACGTGCCACGGAAATGAAAGCAAACAGCTGGCATTGAAGAACTAAAATATTTGTATTAATTTACATGAGTCTATTTTGAAAGAGGAACTTATTTTAAATATGCGTGAATACAAACCAAATTTAAAGTGCAAGTCACCCCCTACCAGAGTCTAACTCTGCTCCCATTTCGTGTTTGAAAAAAGTGCCATAAGGAGGTGTTGCTTGGCAGACCTAGAGGGTGGAGCCACTAACAAATACACACAAACACAGGCTCTTGTGACATCACCAGCTAAAATCACAGGGTATCTCTTATCCAAAAGCAATGACAGATTTAAATTAAATTGTAGTGCAGATTTTTTTTTACCTGAAGAGGGCGCAACAATGACAGTGTTAGGGAGAATATTTCAATTTCGACTAAGATGCAGTTAAGTGCCAAATTATTGACAACACGTGTACAGCACGATTAGACACTCATTTATATAGTTCATCAGCAAAAGACAGTTTATCTAGGGATGACTTGCTCTTTAAGACTTCACTAAATCAATGTAAGACTTTTTAAAGAGTCTTAATTTTCCTTAAAACCAATTTATCAACTTTTAATACTTTTCAAGACCCCACGAATGCCCTGAAAATACACAATTTAATGGCCCTACCCATTTTTCTGACTCCTCCACAGACCATGCTGGGGCTGCATGGTGGTGCAGTTGTTAGCACTGTTGCCTGGCAGCAAGAAGGTTGCAGGTTTGAAACTCAGCTGCAGGCTTTCTGCATGGAGTTGCATGTTTTCCCCACGCATGCGTGGGTTTCCTCCGGGTACTCCGGTTTAACCCCACAGATCACAGCATGCCCTATAGGTTAACAATTGTACATCGCTTTGGATAAAAGCATCTGCCAAATAAATAAATTAACATAAACAATGCCCCCCCACAACTCAGGAGAATGGTGGATGCAGCAGATAATCTCTAGGAATGTAAAAAAAATGTTGGTACACAGAAATATTGTGATATTTTGTATTATGATACTGAATCAATATTTAAAAGCAGTGTATCGATTTCTTTTTTAAGAATTTAAATGCAAATACTTTCTGTATTCCTTTTTTGTGAAATGAAAATTTTCATTTTCATTTTTTGACAAAATATTTAATTTTCGGCTGCCGTTGATATTTGAAGAGCATTTTAAGCACTATTGGCAACAAATGATCCAGAAAAGCATCTCGTTTGACAAAAGAAGCTGAACTGTGAGAACAATCCAAACAATAAAATGATAAACACAATCGTATCCTCTGGTGTCACAGTCTCTGCTGGATTGAGGATCTAGACATTTGTCTTGTTTTGTGAGAGAGAAGTCTGGAACTGGTCCTCTGGGGAAACAACATCAACTGGGACTTCTGCCCTGGGGCCAAAACCAACCCGGAGTGGTGGTGGTGTCCCTGTTGTTATGTTTTTAACCACAACGAACACGTAACACTTTAATCAAGTAAACTCAACAGAGCTAAAAAACAAAAATAAAAAATAAACACACGTGAAGAAAAAGTAAAAAACTGGCTCCCAAAAAAGGTCAATTCAAACAATTAAATTAAATTAAGTTGTCTAATAAAACCACAATAATCAATAATTAAATACAGAAGTCAAACCCTACTTCATCAACTACCAATGAAAAGGTTTGGACATCAGCCATTAAAACAAACTTTTGGTTTCACAAGAAAAACACAATCAATAAAAAGAAAAAAAGATTCCCTTCATTTTTGTATCTGGATTTAAAACATCTGCAGCTAAACTATTTAGAGCTTTGAAAAGCAGTGGTAAAATCTTATTAAATAAATAAAAAGGTCCTAAAACAAACAGGAAGCAGCTGAGATGGCACTGGTGTTTTATGGTTCTTCCTGTTAAGATGACCAGCAGCAGGAAACAAAAAGACTACCGATCCTCGACGCCACGCGGACATTATAACAACCCATCTAAGGAAAATAAAAAACAATATTGTATTTTAAAACTCGCTGAGAGAGCAATGTTAGTGGCGCTGTGGTTAGAGCTGTTGCCTTGTAGCAAGAAGGTCCTGGGTTCGCTTCCCGGCCTGGGATCTTTCTGCATGGAGTTAGCATGTTCTCCCTGTGCATGCGTGGGTTCTCTCCGGGTACTCCGGCTTCCTCCCACAGTCCAAAAACATGACTGTTAGGTTTATTGGTCTGTCCAAATCGTCCTTAGGTGCGAGTGTGTGTGCATGATTGTTTGGTCTAAGGGATCCACACCCTATCTAAGCATAGCACCAATGCATGATGATCACACGAGAAGACACATCAGAGCTTGGAGATGACAAGATACTGACAGACACTTTGCCCAAAACCACTGCTGTGGCCGCTGTTTTATCCTCGACAAAGAAATATTTTTTGCCAACTGTGCCTTGGATGTTCAGTTCTCGTGCAGAATGAGCAGACTGAGAATGACTAGCTGTCTGCTTCCTTTAACATAAACAATAAATAGGGGGGCATCAAGCTGTCAAAGAAGTTTGATCATTTTCTGAAGTGTCCAATAGGAACTATTTTTGCAGCATCAAAAACAAAATAAAATAATAAGATGCAAAAGTTACCATTTTATCTATTTTTAGCTTTGTTTCAGTCGTGTGTGAGTCTGACAAACCTGCTAAAGCAAAGCAGTTCTGTCCACATTTAAAGTCTGAAGTTGACCATAGAGGCAAAAATTAAATATCTTTTTTATTGTTTTTGTGTGCAAGAAGAATCTAAATTTATTTGTGTATTTTATTTAATTATGCAGTCACGCTGATTTTGCTGCTCTTGCTCCTGGAAAGCACATTGAATTGTCTGTGTGTGAAATAAAGCTGCATTGCTTATGAAGAGACAACAGAAAAAGCAAAAGTCTATTATGAAAATAAATAAAAAGCCATATACGGAATAGATTAAATTATTCTAAATCAACACAGTATGCTACAGAATAAACTGTACTCCCAACTTTTTGGTGTTTTCGCCCTCAGAATGAACTTCACAGAAAGTAGACATCAATATTTGTGGTCCAGAGAGTCAGTTTAACACTTGGTACACGATTACATAAAGCTGGACGGCATAGCTGCTCAGCCTTCAAGGCTTACCTTAATAACAGACTGATAATGCCTAGCACACAATTTTTCTTCTTTTCAGTTCAGCGGCGTTCTCTGGAGCTTGTCGTTATGGAATATTTGACTATATAGACAAAAATATTCATGATAGTTATTTCAGCTCAGTGGCTATGAGTGTCCACCCTGGTACTGGGATATCTGGGTTCAAACAAATGGGACCCACCGCCTCTCTGCTTGACACTGAGCATTAAGGGGTTGGATTGGGGGGTTAACCACCAAATAGTTCCCGAGTGCAGCCACTGCAGCAGCTCACCGCTCCCCACGGGGGTGGGTAAAATGCAGCCATGTAATTTCAGCAGCGTGTGATGATAATGGGACTTTAACTTTAAATGAGACTAATTTCAGGGTGAGTGTTAAAGACACCACCATTTTGCCTGATAAACAAAACTAACCATATGAAACATAATTTAAAGTGACACTTTTAACACTTTTAGCTTTTGCTTTTAAACTGGTTTCAGTGGTTCTTGAGCCAGAAACTTTAGCAACTTCCCAAAAGTTGAATGGGGGCTCTGAGTGGTCCAGAGCCAGAAAGACCCGGGATTTTTAAGTGCTACTTACCCCCTATCCCTAACCCTGGTCTCTACCAATTCCCCCACCCCCCCTTTTTTTTCTTTCTTCTTTTCCTCTATTCTTTTCCTCATTTTTTTTCTTTACTCTGTTCTTTCATTTTTCTCTACTTTGCTTTTACTCTTCATTGATACGACCCAAAAACTGGAGGGGAGTTCTTGAGTGACATGCGGCGGCCCGTGCACTGCCAGTGAATCCCTAATCCAAACTGTTTTGGTCAATGCACTGATTCAGGGGGATCTCACTGAGTTACATCTACTCTATCTACTCTACCTAACCCCACTTCCGGTTTGGGGCTAGGAAGGTCCCAAGTGCCTCGAGTCACGTGTCTATGAACTCAGCATGGCCACAAATGGGGGGGTAGGCGGAGTTTCGAGGCCACGCCTCCTTCCCCTGGCCACGCCCACTACTTAACATTATACAGTGAAAATGCTAAGTGTTGGGGACCAAAAGGGGGTGTGTCTTGGGGGCGGTGCCAATCGACTGGGCGGGGTCGATAATGGGGGTAGGCAGAGTCTCCAGGCCAAGTCCCCCTTAATAATAATAATAATGCATTGAACTTATATAGCACTTTTCTAGACACCCAAAGACGCTTTCCACACACTCTCACATTCACACACTGCCAGTGATGGTAAGCTACTTGTAGCCACAGCCGCCCTGGGGAGGTCTGACAGAGGCGAGGCTGCCATTTAGTGCCGGCGGCCCCTCTGACCAACACTAACACAGGCAAGTTGGGTGAAGTGTCTTGCCCAAGGACACAACAGCAGTCTGAAAAGCTTTTGGAAATAGCGTCAAAGTTGCTAAGTTGGCGACACTGTGGGAGGAGCGCTTCATTTGCAATTCAGGGCAGCGTAAGTGGGAGAAGCAAATAATCGGCTTGTTTTGTTTTTATAATCGTTCAAAACTCAGATCGTAATTGTGATTAAAATTTGATTAATTGAGCAGCCCTAACGTGGGGATTAGTTTTATAATTTGGATGTTTTGATTTACTGTCGAATCAGAGTTTGACAACAAAAGGGGATTTATACAAGCACCAACAAAACCACGCCTCGCGTCAGATCTGGAAGGTTCTGATTGGACTTTAGCATTACGTGTGATCAGTCTAGTGTACATATTTAAAGTTATGTTACTTATTATATACTGTAGAATTATAATATTAAGGAATTAATATTCTCATTTCACAGATTGATTGAACATTGAGCTTCACATGATTATTTGGACTAACAGACGTTATTTGATTACTATTTAAATAGAAAGAGTTCGGTCTTCTTTCTTGTGCTGTCCAGAGAAGCAGCAGTTTAGATAAGAGCACAGAGCATGAGTGGCCCTGGCCCGTATCTTGTAGATTAGGCTTGTGTCGGAAACTTATGGTTTTGCTTGGGCAGAGAAAATAGAGCAGAGCCTTTAGGTCAGAAATGGACAATTCATCACGCTACACCTGCGAAGGTTGTTTCCTTTGTTTTGTAATCTATGGTGCATTCTGTCCACTCTGTATCAGAAACAGGATGAAAAATTACAATAAAGACCAAACAGATTTGTCACTTCCTGAACGAATTCATTATATGCTGCTTAATTACTACTACTGTCAGAAACTTAAATTTATTTACAGTCGGTGAGAGGTGGAATTCATACTTTCCCAAGCATTTATTTATTACTTTAGATCAAATCATACAAAAGAAGAGGTCATTTTTAAACCAACAACAAAACTAGAAAGATGCCTTTTCCTCAAAAGATGATTCTGAATTTGACGTGAAAACAGTCACTAACAAACATGGTAGATCGTTTAACACACACACACACACACAATTTCCAGTTCTACTGAATCACTGCCTGGACCAAATCCAAATAGGCAGAGTTAAATAACATTTTCGCTGTGCTCCAGTCACTCCGTGTACGGATTCATCCACTCTCCCCTCAGCTGCCTTATGGAATGCTGACATAGCACATTGTTCCATCTGACCAGCAGTTCCACCCGCTAACACAACCAGCGTGCAGCCTGTCCTGTTGCTCACCGAGGACAAAATCTGGTTCCCACACAAGATGTTACACTCAGGAAATACTCATATATTCAATCTGATTGAACACGACCTCTGTGCTCTTTTGGTGGGAACATTTGGAGAGTTTAATCACGCCGAGAGTTAAGAACAACACCGGAGACTAGAGCGCTGTAATGTTTTGACTGGGAGCAACAGGGAGATCTGATGCAAGACTGTCAAAACACAAGTCAGGGAGAATATTTCACGTCTTGCCTCTAATAAATTATATCAGTTGTGGCTAAAACAAAACAAACCCTTGTTCCTTCATCTCAAAAAGGACTCAACAGGGTTCTACATTAAGTTAAAAGGATGATTTTAGGGAACAGGAATAAAGGTTAAAATAAAAATCTAACTTTTGCTTGAATAAGCTGTAACTCTTTTCCAGTCAAAGTAAGCTCACCTCACTGTTGTGTCCTCTGAGGTTGAAGTTTACTCTCTGTGGGGTTGGCCGGTCCCGTCTGCAGTGGCTGGACGTGAAAGTGACTCCGACAACTCCTCGGCTGTTCCCTGTAGCGAGCCAGCCCTCCTCGTAGTAGCGCTTTCTGCACACCGGTTTCTCCTTTTCACTCTTCGGTACCCGACCCTTCCAGGACAGGCACAGGATGTTGGAGTCGCTACAAAGCACCGGGCCATGCTCCACAGCAGCAAACATCCCTGCAGCTGTCTACACCTCTCAGATGAAAGAGGAAAACTACCCAGAGGGAGGCTTTTTGTCAGGGCGTGGGTATTGTTATGAGCTCCTCTCCTCCGCTGAGGTTAACGGTTCTGTGCTGGATGTGAGACAGCAACAAAGATGCATAGTACTAATGCTTTCCCTAGACTATCACTGACCTGCAATAGTGATAAAAGATGATTAATCAAGACTTCCCTAAAAGCACAAAAAGGGGTCAAAAATCTTGTTGGATTAATAAAATCAAGCGGCTGCAAAAACAAAAGGCACTCATGTCATTGTGATGGATTTGATCAGTGAGCTACCTCGACTGTGACAAGGCAACAAAGGAAAGCGGGGTGAACAATTATTCAGAAATCCAGGTTTATCCTGTAAACTGAAAAACAGGCAGTTCCATGAAACAGTCTTCCAGTTGATCGAGTTGTTCTCCAAACTCGTCTCTTTTCTGCGCTCACTGTCCTTCTCGTTTATTCCCAATTGTCTGTGTGCATGTGAGAGGAGAAAGAGGAGGAGAAGGGACTCCTCTCATCAGCCTGCAGGGGAGCCGCTCCACCAGAGAACGTCATCGCATCAGCCTGCCTGCCTTTGCAAGCAGCCTCGGGGATTCCAAAGAAGGCTGCTGGAAAATGCAGAATAAACAAAGGTTTACGTTACAAAAACTGAAGCTGTGAGCTATGCAAGTGTGGCTCAGACTAAATGTGTCATGATGCAAACCACTAATATCCCTCACCTGACACCCACAGCCAATAATTTTAATTATTAATGCAAGAGCCTGAAATAGTTCCTCACTAGTTCAAGGTCTGCTCAGAAGAATGTTACATTAGTAAATTGTCTATTTTAGAAGAACAATGCATCATTTAAGCCTTTTAAAAATTAACATACAGCATTGAGTGAGTGGTCTCATTTTAAGCTAACAAAACCAGACCAGACAAAGGAAGCAAGAGAAGCGTCCAAAATAATGAATAATAATAATGGTCCAATACGATCAACAGACCTAAGGACACAAAGGGACACTAAAACTGAACAATTGCTGTTAGAAAATATGCTCGATGATCATCTAAGTACTAGAATCAATACAGGAAAAATACCGTCCACAACGCAGCTGGGGCTGAATTACAATGTAATAAGGCAATAAATGGCAGAAAGAGCCAATATAACAAAATAAAACCACACAAATATGAGCCTTTCTGATGACAAGACTGAGATTATATGCCAATCACCAGCTAACCAGGGCTAGCCTGGAACTGGATGCTGAATCTAATTCACTAGGCTCTAAAAATGACAAAAACGTTTTGAGCAGCGGATTAAAATCTTCCAAAGAAACATATTTGTTTACTGTTATAATAAAAATCCGAAAGAATACAGCCAGCGAACTATGAAGTGATATGTGACTGGCTAACCGAACGGCTAGCAAAGCCGAACCTGGAGCAGCAGCATCAGCGGAGACTTTCTCGGACCATCCGTTGTTAGCTGTCGCTAACACGGCTAGCATACAAGCAGACGGTTTGTTTATTCCGATGTTTAGCATATATTAGCATGCAGCTTTACAAAAATAAACGCAAAACGATACAGCGGACATGAGAGTTGGGAATAATATCAGCTCTGTCTTCAACAAAGCCGTAGGAGCACCAGCAAGCAGAGAAGAGCTTACCTTGTCTCGGAGGGTCTCTTCCCGCAGCCTGAGCTACTGCACCCTGGCAGGGCCCTACCCGAACAAGGGACAGCTGTGCCACGTGACAGACACGTGACTCGGAGCCTTTGACTTATTTATATCAACTACTGTGGCGGTTTAGCTTTGATCTTTCACGTGAGGATAAAAATACAAACAAGACACGCTTCAGTTGCCACAGCTCTTCCGTCTGACTTGTAAGAGCATTAGAAGCCTGATCCTGAGGCTCGGAGCCAGGGAAATGTAGTGAGAAGAGAAATCACACACAATTTAAGCAAAATATTGTCTTGCGCGTTTATTTGGGTGTATGTGATTTATTCTATTACACGTAGATTCGAATGCATCTAAACGACAAAACTTTAAAAATAATGCTCGCAAAGTAAAAACTCAGTTTTCAGCAGAATTTTGAATAATTTTCTTATTAAGAGAAACTCAATCACAGTTCAGTACTAAATAAAACATTTATTGCAAAACTACCAGCCTGAATTAAAACTTACATTCTAACCATAAACTACTCGACTTATCTTCTCAAGTCACAGCGTTTAGGTAAATGGACAGTGTCTTTGGATGGGCCATCAAAAAATAAATGAATAAAATAAAAAAGCTCTTCACATAAAATTTTAAAAAGCAGGAGGTGCAAATAATGCTTGGGTACAGTGAGTAGTAGATAATAATAGTACCACAACACCGGAAAAGTACACCAACAATGTGAATCTTTTTTCATTGCTGTTGCTATCATTGCCATTAGACACTTTGGGACTATAATGCAAATAGGAACCAGTTATAGTTAGTAAAATATTTGATAGATGTTTAAATGCAATTTTTTGTAAATTTAATAACCATCTTTTCTAGATTTTTAACAAAAATTCAAATGAATAAACGCGCATTATTTGTTATAAAATATATTCAAATGTTTTGCACTGAATTATATTTGCATTACTATTATTTTGTCTAGAAAGCTAAATGTAACATAGATCAGGAAATGTAAACATTTGGATCAACCAACAACGAGGGTTGTTTTGACGCTGCTGTAGTTCGTCCGCCTGTCCACATGGGGGCAGTGTATATGTGAGATCTCTAGTTAATCTGTAAAAACATGGCTGCATCCTTGGTTTTCAGGCGAGAGCTCTGCTCTTTAGCTAGAATATCAACTCGGATGTCACAATTGGTATGTTGTATATCTTTTTCTTTTCGATAGATAAATCACCACAATTGTTTATTTACCATGATCTTAAGAATGCACGTGTTCAAATAATCCTAAGGTCACTCGTGGCTGCTGCTGTAGCAGCAAGAGTTGAGTTTACAGTAAATTATCTCCTATACAATAATGTTTTCTGTCATTCAGTCTTCAAGAGGTTTGGGTTCCCGTCCCAGAAAATCCAGTCTAACCCGGTAAATTACAGTTTTTATTCTCTGGTTGTTTTAATGTTTAGAACCACATTTATCTATGCTAACAGAGGAAGCTGCACTAGCTTCAAGGTGCGTGTATTCAGTTTTTCTTATCTGGACACATTACCCTTTTAAGAAGCAGGTGAAATGAGAAAAATAACTACAGGTTACCTAGAAAGAAACAAATTATTAAACTTCCCCTGTAGTAATGGTTTGGAGATAGATGTTGTTCATTGTTGAACGAGGTCATCATGAATCAGGATGGAAAATGTACTAAAATGTTTTTTTTAATCGGTGTATTAAAATGTCATGCATAAGGCAAAGTTCAACAAAACCACCGAATGAACTAAATTTAACAGCAACAACCCTCTCTGCAGGTGTCATTTCCCACAGACACCAAGCACTTCTTTTCACACAGCCACATGGTTGTCATCAATCCCGTCCAAGGTGAGGCCTCAGTGTTCATTTAGGGTTAGAGTTAGTTGTTTGCTAATGTTTTAGTTACTTGTAGACCTTTTATGTGGAGTTTGTGTCTTCATCCCAGATCACGGTCACAGAGGAGCCAGACACACTCTTCCAGAAGGTGGTTGTTCTGGTCAAAGGTCATGACAGAGCTGTGTTGGACAGCTATGAGTTCTTTGTCACCACAGCAGCTAATGAGCTGGGCATCACAATCGGCAAAGTGTGAGTATTTAACAACGTATTCTACATTTATTCTTGATGCATCTTAAAACTTACTACCATCTACCTCCTCTGTTGCAGTTTTGAACCACCCAAAGACATAGAGAGGTTCACACTCCTGAAGTCAGTCCACATTTATAAAAAACATAGGGTCCAGTATGAGATGAGGACACACTACAGATGCATCGAGGTGAGAAGTTGGAATAGTAACTACAGGTGCTGAAGGTCAAGACCTCAAGATTTGATCTTCATCTCATCTTTGCTTTTGCAGCTGTTGCATCTCACAGGCTGCACAGCACAAGTGTATCTTGAATACATCCAAAGGAACCTTCCTGAAGGTGTTGCAATGGAGGTGACCAAGGTAAAGTGAGAGAAGAAAGCATCAAGTCAATCTGCTGGTTGTAATTCTGCATGAAAAAGCCTTTCAGAAGCCACATTATTAATAAACTCTTGTTCTGTTCTCGTCGTCAGACCGCCATGGAGAAAATTCCAGATCATATCCTTGAGCCCATGTGGAAGGAGCACCCCACTGATGACAAACCCAGCCAGTAGATCAGTATTCTGATGAGCTATGTACAGCAAACATCTGAGAACAAAAATAAAAATATTTGCAACTACAGAATTTGTAGTTCTTTAAGCTCCATATGCAAATTGCCGTCTTCTTTACGTGGTTTATGTAAACAATTTGTGCATTAAAATTATTTTATTCTGATTGTGTATTATGATAGTTGCAGTAACTCATTTATGTGAATTTACAATAGACAAGACCAGCACACAGTTTTATTTCTTCATCTTTATTGATTTGGTAGAAAAACATTTTTACATAAACACAAATACTCAATTTAAACTTGAGGTCATGGGAGAAATTTTTAAATTCAGAAAAAATTAAACTTGTCATGATTTAGTAAATGTCAATAACAAAAAATCTGGTGCTTTTGCTAAGTGAGTAAGTAAGCAGTAAGCATCTTCCTGCTACACAATCCAAGAGGCATCATTTAAAATGATTATGTGGTCAAACTACGGCTCACATAATCCAGTACTGAGTAACTTGTGATCGAGAAGACACAGAAATCTTGGCCTTTAGCTCGAGGCTCATTTACAGAAATGAGCCTCAAATCTTCCCCTCATAAGGATTTAGAATCTACTTATTCTCAGAAATGTTATGCAGCATTTCTTTCTAAAAACTTTCACTAAAAACATTAAATATTGGTACAGATTTCATTTATTACCACAGTATTCAGCTAGCTGACCAACAGACTCCTCAAATAAAATCAAATAGTTTTTTAGACAAACGTAATTGATGATTTCTCCATCTGTGATCATTTTTGTAGAATCCTAAAACAACTTTGGGATGTATTTATCTGAAAATCCTGTCTGTTTTGTAGCCAACAAATAGAATATAGTTCTGTGATCAGCGCTGCCTGTACTTGTTTAAATCGCCTATGTGACTACTAAACTGACTTAGTGTTGGCTGTAAACCCTTAAAGCACCACACTATGGGAGCTTTGCTAGACAGTAGGAATTTACATGAAAACAAGCCTCAGACTTTGTAAACATACAGTTCTGATTTGGGACACTCACAACCTGCAGAATCGGCTCTTACCACCCAAATCCTCATGCAGTTTAGGGTGCAACTCTGGTTGTTTTACGTTTGTTCCTGAAAGGAAGAATCTCCTTGTTTCAGAGTGGGATTAGGACAAGAGGAGGCTCACCTTTTCAAGTCAAGTGCTGAATCTCCAGTGTCAGGCCGCTGAAGAAGGAGGGGAGAGATGTGAGGAAGGACCGGGAATCCTGGGGCCAGGTAGGTTAACTGTACTGTGTGCCCCCCTTCAGGAGACAACAACGGTCAGTCTGTTATAATCAGTCATGGTGAGAAACATTAAGGGATGTCAGCGGTGGAAGAGTTAGCAAAGATTAAAGGTGTGGTCGACTGAAAAAGCATTTTAAATTATTATTTCTGATTATAATCAGCCAGAGTTTTTCATGCAGGCTGAACATGAAAATAGTCTCCTACACCTATCTGCTGCATCTGAAAGAAAATAGACGGTGAAACTCTAGTATTACTAAATCCTCACATATCCATGTCACAATGTGAATTTGCATTCATGGCGCCGCCCATCTTGGCTCACACCTGCCCACAAGAAGGCTTTTAAAAAACTTTGCTGCAAGGAGAGATAGTGGAGAGTGTCTTGGTGAAAGTAACTTTGGAACATGGCTGAATGCATTTTTGTTAGCCAATCAGAAGCGAGGTGTGTGCATATCATCAATTATGAGCAATTCTGCTGTTTTCAGCCCACTTCTGCATCTCAGAACAGGAGCATCAAAGCCTCATAAGGCATTGATTTACACTAAAGAACACTGCAAATAAACGAGTAAACCACACCTTTAACAAAAGTGCTGAAGCAATGGAACGAAAATGATGAGGAGAGTGCAGAACCCGAGTGTCTGGTAGCAGAACGCGTGTGTGTTCAGCTTCATGGAAATCCAGTTGCAGATGTTAAATAGAAAAGGCTGATAAGCTGAATCGCATCATGTTTTAAACTCAACCTCCAATAAAATATCATTTTAGCACAAATGAAAGTAAACAGAAAGTAAACTTTTAGGATTTTCACTACAAATATTTCATTTTGCGACTTCATACAGAAACGATAAGCAATTGCATCTAAATATAGCAATAAAAAGAAGTTTTTGAGAAATGTTGTTAGAATAAAAAAGACTGAGAAGTCTTCCTATTTAAAACCAACAATGAGATCAAACGAAGCGTTGATGCTTTCTAGATGATGTCCTTTTAGACACGCTACCACCAGTACTTTCCATGTCTAACGGTCCTGCAGTAGAAATAAAACTGAAATCCTTTTCGTCATCCTCTCACGTTGCTATAAATGCAATCACATTCCCCATAAGCCTTCATAAATGTGCAGTAAACTTCAGAAAAGAATGAGCTAAAATGCTCTCCGGTCCGACACTAACGAATTATAAATAAGCTTTAATCCTGTTGATCTTCAAAGTGATATTTACTCCTTAAAGTATCATGTCACACATTGATTATTTGCAATGACAACTCAGACTTGTTTGTGAACAAACAAAAAAGAGAAGTAGATCTTATTTTTACTTTATTTTTTTCTGTCGTGGCCGTCTCGTGTGTTGATGGTTTTCCAAACACATTCACAGGTTCGCAAAAGTACAGTGAATAAAGAAGTAACACTTCAAAAATACTAAACAGAATGAAGAACAACTTCTACTTAAATGAATATATAAATAAATCAAATTTTAAAAACTATTATATAAAGTTCCTTAGAATACTTTTTATATATACTTTGAGCCACACAGTGGATTTCTGGAGACAAACATCTTTCAAGTCTTTCATAACTTAAATAAACTCGACATTTATAATGAATACAAATACGTGACAAATCCACTCAACGCATCACTTGACAAATATGCAAGTTTTTAACAGTTTACTGAACTATTTAGAGACATGACACATAACTATCTCCGTGTAACAAAAGCAACCGTTATGGAAGTTTAATTAAATAACAACAGAGGTGACCCGAGTGCTTTTATGCACTCGTTCTTCCCTCCCCCAAATAGAAAGCCACCAGTTTTTATCTTGATCGGACATCAGAAGATATTAAGGCGAACAGGTGACTAACAAAGGAAAACAAAGACCACAGCATCAGTTGAACTAGAACATGAAATGAAGTTCAAAATTAACAACAGTATGCGTGGGTTCTCAATCACGTCCTCCGTTACCAACAGTCACCAGTAGACAATGTTTTTGGCCACCGAGCACTTTATAGATACTCCAGACTTTGTGTAAGAGAGTTTCATTCCCCGCTCTGCTTTAGGCTCGTTCTACTTTAACAGGTTTAGTGGGTTTTGTCTTTAATTTGACGGTTTAATATCGCCGGCCACCAGGGGGGCCTGGCCACCTCTGGCCTCGGCCCGGTGGAGGATGAGGCGGAGGAGAAACCGGTCCGTTGTGGTAGCTGTGTAAAAGGATAAAATCACATGTTGGATATTTTGCTTTGGCCAATAGGGGGCACACTCCCGTGAGAGCGGCCATGTCTTCTCTTCTCAGTTAACTACTTGGTCGCTGTGAGATACAGAAGATGTTTTATTGTCCAAGTAGTCAGGCTTCAGGACAGACTGAAAATGTGTTGTAATGATTACAACACGATGCTGTGGCGTTTCTACTGAATAATAAATAACTTTTTTTTAACGTGGCATTTACAAGCAAGCTCAGTGGGCAGGAAAACGAGCAGGGGGCACTTGTGGAGTAAATCAAATATGATTTTGGAACTAAAAACAAGTCTTACCCTCTTGGGCCGCGGGGGTGGAAGTGGCATGGACGTCCCAGAGGTGGCATGCCATGACCTCGCGGATGAGGCGGACGCCCTCTAAAACCAGGAGGACCAAGAGGAGAGGGAGGAGGGCCTCCATGCCTGTAGGAGCAATGTACACAATCAGTTAGAAGCCAAGTACAAACATGTCTTCTGTTTAAAGTAAGGTCAATTAAAAAGACAGAAAGGGAAAACTGATGTATCCAAGTAGTTATTTATAATTTTTAGATGTTACCTGGGCATTGGAGGAAAGGGACCTCGGAAGTGCCGGGGATGAATGTGAGGGTGAGGAGGAGGAGGAGGAAGATGATGATGAGGCGGAGGAAGAGGAGGAGGCCTCATCCCCATTAGTCCAACCCTACCCTGATGACCTCTCATGTCTGGATATGGTTGTATCCTTCCCATCCCTCTGTAAACAAAATAAATAAAGTTTAATTCAACTGATATAGATCATTACTGGGTCAGACTGGTAATTTGCATCATCATTTCGTTTCAAACTCCCTATTACAGTACCTCATGGGCCTGGATCCGTTCATGGCTCCATCCTTCGCTCGACCTCTTTCACATCCAGATGGGCCAAAGCCTTTCATCCCACCTCGTCCGTCACGCACGCCACCCCGACCCATACGTCCTCCACGACCGTGACCTTTGAATCCATGGCCCCTAAAGAAATAAACACAGCTTTGATCAAATCAAATGGCATCAATGAAACTATATTCTTTGTATGTTAAAAATGTATTTACTTCTCAAATGTGAACCATCTTTGCGTTTACTAATCTGGCATCATAATCCCATTGTTCAGCTGCAGTCAGTGAGATGAGAAGTCCAAAGTTAATTTAAACCACTAAACAGACCTGGAAATCATCTTAGCAGCAAGTTCGTCCGAGTGATTTCTGGAAGGTTTAGAAGACCCTCTGGCTTTCTGCTGGGTATTTCCATCCATCTGAAACGATTCACATCAGAACGGTCTTCAATATCTATATCACTGAGTTTCTATCATGCAGAGAAATAATTATTTAGAAGCAAAGGAGGCTAAATGAATTAAACACAAACCAAGGAGCAGCTGCCCAGACAAATGTTAAATCATAGGTGTGTTTGCATATCAATAAAATCTTTAAAAAAGCGTTAAAACATACTAGATCTATTATAGTATTCTAAATAATTTAAACATTATTGTTTACCTGGGATTTTTATATTAAAAAAGGAAAAGGGGCTCATTTCCAAATACCAAAACATCAGCACGTTTATTCATACATTAAAATCTTTGACTCATAAATTATAATATTTTATTTGATTAATAATTGTGCTTTTAAGTTTATAGAAGAATAACAGATTATTGGCATTCACTGGGGCTGGACTGCTTGAACACGTTAATTCACTTTAGCCAAATCACCGACTATTGCCTGGACACACACCATTTTCACGGCGATATCTAAAAGGCAAAAGGAATGTGACGGAAACATTTATATTCTCTGAAGCAGCCGATGCTTTATGAGCTCAATAATAATCCAGCAACAACAAAAACACAAAATTAAAACAACAACAATAAAATGTTTTATATGGTACTTGTACTAGCATTATCTTAGTGTAACCAATTAACACATGCAGGATAAAACTAGTTCCTGGAATAACCGAAGATCAGACCATACCTAACACAACATGCCACCCAGCTCCTGGTGCATCTCCCGTCTCGATCACTGCAACGCCCTTTTAACTGGTCTTGCAGCCTGTACTGTGAGACCTCTTCAAATGGTCCAGAACGCAGCGGCGCGTCTGGTCTTCAATCAGCCAAAAAGAGCACACGTCACCCCTCTGTTCATTGAGCTCCACTGGCTACCGCTAGCAGCACGCATCAAATTCAAATTGCTAACACTAGCATACAAAGTCTGAGACGGTACGGCTCCCATCTACCTGAATCCTCTTGCAAAGGCTTACGTCTCGGCCCGGCCGCTCCGGTCATCACAGGACCGTCGGCTAGCAGTGCCTACACCACGCTCAGGACAATCCAGACTTTTCTCATGCATCGTTCCACAAATGTGGAATGGTCTACCAAGCACTACCAGAACAGCGGCTTCCTTTTCAATTTTCAAGAAACTACTGAAGACCCTGCTCTTCAGAGAGCATCTTCTAAACTAGCACCCTCCCTGCATCCGTCCCCCCTCTCTACCGTCCACTCCTTGTTCCCTCCTCTCCATGACTGATGTCAATGTTATTGTTGTTGTTAGCCTCAGGGGCAATATGCCGATTATCACTTGTAAGTCGCTTTGGACAAAAGCGTCTGCTAAATACATAAACATTTTTGTGGAATATTTGAAAGAAATTACTTACACGGGCACAGGTGCGATAGAAGCTATTTCTCTACTGTTAAACTAAAGAATTTTACAAAAATCCCTCTAAAAATAGTACAAAGGTTCCCACAGCTTGTGTATTATTTCCATAACCTTTAGAAATGGCGGCTCCACCAAACAACCAGGGTTGGGATTTCATTGTGAGAAAAAAAACGATTAAGATACGCCCACTGAGCAGGATGCTGAATTTTCATTGGTTGAATATTTTCCAAGAGCCAATACCTTAGATTATGATTGGTGGAAAGGGACTACCGTTTAACCAATTGTTTATCTCGCTGAAAGCCGTTTAATTAATTGGACCACAAATTAAATTTATATATTTATTGAACAAGCTGGGAAAAAAAAGAATAAAAAACGTCCTGTTTTACAGAATTTATAGAACGGCAAGGACAAACGTAAATAAATGGCTGAGCAGATGTGTCTCTCACAAAAACATGCAAAAATAATAAACGTCAGGACGATGAAGCTACTACATCCTTAACTATTTTAGCAAACAAAACATTGAAACAATAAAAATAATCTTTTATCATTTCTTTTGTGGCAAAAACTAAATGGCAAAGTGATTTCACATCAAAAGTGCCATCCTCAAATTCACAATTTCATAACGGGAGCTTTATACGACATTATTTTCCAAGTGCCCCATAAAATATATACACCAAGGCGGCAATAAACCAAGAAAGAAGATGATTTGTGACGTGAGTTCAGAACTGGTCCAGATGCAGTATGTGGTCCGGATGCGAGGTGATCTGGTGCGTAAAAGCTGTCCAGCTGCGTCTTTTACGCACGGTTCAGGATGTCCGAAAGCTTGTTAATGTATTCAATTGTGTACTTGAGCGTCTGGATCTTAGTCAGGGGTTGTCCTCTTTTGCTGTAGTCCGGCGGGAGGTAGTCACGGAGCTGATGCAAAGCCTCTGCGAGACTCCTCATCCTCATTTTCTCCCTCTCGCTTGCCTTCATGCGCCTTTTCGTGGACATCTTTGATTTGCTCTGCCTCTGCACCGTTCTAGCCAGTTTAATAGAGAAACCCTTGACGTGCTGTTGTTCTTCGGGGTAGCGATCCTCCGGCGAGGAGCACATCCGGGGCTCTGGTGAGTCGGACTGAAGTGGCTCTCCAGTCCTCACCAGGCTCTCCCATTCGGACAGAATTCCAGCCGTAACGCCTCCCAGATCCATGTTAGTGAGAACGGCATCCAGGGTAGTGAATGAGTGAACGTCATTTTGCTAAAGCGGATTTATACAAGAGCAGATTTCCGGACCTTTATGGGTTCACAGCTTAGGCGAAAAAAAAAGGTTCAAAGAGCAAGTGAAGCGCCAAAATGGGTTCGTTATCACCGTGGTGTGAATAAGGCCAAACAGACGGATAATGAGATAGAAAGAAAAATAATTAGAATCCCCAAGAAGGAAATTACTTGTCAGTTTGATGTGATGAGTCTAATGAAGGTTTCACCTGAGATATAGACACCACTCTCACGAAGACGTCCTCCATCCAAACTGTCTTCCAGAACAGCTAAAGGCTGAAATGAGATAATCAAGCATGTCATATGAATGGGGGACCGGCCTCTCATGACAACAAACTGAATTTATCTGACAGGATGTTGTTTCAGCTTTTATTTTTACAAAAGGGCAGGTTTTGGACGGAGGTATTATTTGGGAGAGGATGCAGCTGTCAGACCTTTCGTGTCTGAGGTGTGAGGCTTCACTCATGATGGGGGGTTTGTTGGGTTATAAAACCACAGCTTTAGCTTCCCTGTCCCTGTTACACCCCGTCTCAAATAAACTTTCGCATTGATAAAACTAAAATGTTCTTCCGTGTTTTCGTCTCACTTCATACATTTCAGTCTCAGCCTCTCAGCCAGTGGCAGCGGACTGTCGCTACAAATCACCGAATGGTCACCATCCAATACGGCGACGGGTGACGCTGGAGCCTGAAAAACGTCCTTGTCCACTTCAAATGTTTGGGTTTGAAGTGGACATTGATCCTGACGTTTGTTTTCAGCGGAGTCATTGTGTTGTGCTGGTTTGATCATCTGAAGCTTGTGAGAAGGTCTTGGATTTGCAGTTGCAACTCGATTGGAAACTGTTTTCAGAGGGATGTCTGAGAGGAAGTCGCTCTTCAATTTGTTTGTTTTTGTCCGTCTTTGCTGGTTTTCCTCGTCGCTGTCGTCACTACGCGAACACGCACTCGTGCAGACACTCTTCTTGGTGGACTGTGGTGCAGCAGACGACGAAGACAGAACTTTTCGCACAAACTTGTATTTCTGAGGCGACTTTCCTGAGACATTTGATTTCTCCTTTGTGTTATTTAGAGGCTGCAGTGGTGGATTTTGTTGCTCTTTTAAGCTGCAGCTTTGGTGTTTGTTTGTGACGAATGCACCTGAAATCTCTCTGCTGTCTTTTCCCCGCGGGACGTTTTCAGGAGACTTCAGCTCATAGCTCAGATGCTTCGAGAACACATCTCGATTCAGAGCTTTAGCCGTATTCTTCATCAGCAGCCTGTCTCTCAGAGGACACTCCATGTAACAGAGCTCTGCGGCAGATCTGGGCTCTACCTGTTCTCGGACCTCACCTGATGTTTGCCGAGATTCAGCAGCGAGGTTTGCTTGTGACGTAGGGGAGGACGTGAAGGACAACGAGTCCCAGTCGACATCGCTCAGATGTAAAGCATCAATAACAGCGGAGATGGCAGGTGAAGCTCCTGAGTCAAAACGACTGGTGTGATCGTCTTCCTCTTTCTGAAGCTGCTTGTGATTCACTGGAGTGTCCAAAACAATCAATTCTGCTCTTTCTGCATTTAAGGTGGGAGGAATCAGAGTTCGAAGCTGAGATGAAGACGAGCTGTGGAGACTCAGTTGACCCAAGAGATCCAAAACATCACTAGACACCTCAGATGGCTTCTCCTTTTTAGTTTTTGGTTTCTTTTCTGTAAAAGGAAAAGCAGAACGTCAGAGGACTCAAGCATTCCCTGAATTTCTGGCAACTATTGAGTTTATTCTAGGCTGCTTTTTTTAGTCCAAGTGACTCATTTTTCTTCAGTCAGTTAAGAAACTATTTAAAATACCAATAAATTATTTATCCCTTTTTTGAAAACTAAACAATGATGTAAAATATAAAAAAAAACTGCAAAAGGTGAAGAAACAAAAACAGGAAGTAAAGGTATATTAGTGAGTGTGACACAGCTAAGTGTGGGATGCATAAAAGCTGAACATAAACAGGTTTTGGGAGAATAAAAGCAGCAAATCTTAAAGGTGTGGAGCACTCGTTTAATCAATACATTTTCAGTGGTCTCTAGTAGGAATGAATGCCTTGTAAGTCGTCCTCAGGGGGCAAAAAACACCGGTGCACCATTTCCAGGAACTAGCACTGACCCACATCACAGCTGAGCTTCAGACAGCAGGTTTTGGAGGCTCACCCCGGTTTCACACTGGAAGCATCGGCGGAGCAAAACGGCAGTGGAACAGTTCACTCACAAACTTCAAAGCGGTCCTTTTCACACCTGGAGAGTCTTGGCAGCGGCAAGACTTCCTCAATGTGCTCTTTGCTAGATTCACGAGATCACAAGATCCCTCGAGACTTCAGGTCACGGTTTGTTGATGCCATCCACCATTAAACCAAAAAGAAGGAAATCACGTTTGACGTTGCTGTTTGATGTCATTTATGATGTTGTTGTTCTTCACTTCCAGGATCAAAGCCAAGAAAAACACACCGCTGCACTTCTGGAATGATGCTGCGGATAAATAAGCCGTTGGGTCACACGTGAAACTGAATCGCTGCAGTACTTTTATTTTGAAAATTACTGAGGATTTTACACTGAAACAGTGTGTGATTTCCTGTCTAGCCCTATGTTAACTGCGGAAATTGACGCATCCCAGAAGCGGCTCACAGCTAAAATAGAACCTGATCCAATGTTTAGTGGCGCGGCGTGCCGCTTCAGGGACGCGCCTGGTAATCGCCGCATCACTGCTGGTTTCAAACACTCCACAGACTATAATGGATTTGAAGCAGTGATGTTCCACGCCGCTGATGCTTTCAGTGTGAAACTGGGGTCATTTCCTGATATTTGGACATCTCACCTCAGATTGGATAACAGCAGCGCGACCCTACAACTGATTTGCAACGTGGATGTTTTACCTCCACAAATAACAAGCCTGGAGGAGTTCTGCTGTGTGGTGAAATAGATAATGCTAACGGTTAGCTTCTACAAGTCAAGATGTTCTCTGCTGTTTCCTGGATGCTAAACCAACAACAGCCTTCCCCGTCTCGAGTCACGATGGGCGTGTCCATGTATATTAAGTGACAGTGTGACGTAGGAGTGTTTTCACGTTCAGCCAGCATAAAAAACTCAAAGTGACCAATTTTTAGATTTTCTAAATGGTTTAAGCATCAAGCTTTTTCAATCCTACTCTGGGAAAATCTGGGTTAAAGTCTTGTTAAAACTACTGAAACCTGTGTGATCCAGATTTTCTGCCACATGTTGCTGGTATAGAATTAGACAACTATGTGTCTTTGAAAATGAACTTTCTAATCACAAATGTTTTTTTTTTATTTAAATTTGTCCTAATCTTCTGTACTACATGCCAGCTTCTCCAAAAACCCAGTAAAAGCTGGACTTAATGGCACAAAATAAAAGAAATCTCTGTGAGACAGACACCTCTGTGCGTGTTAAAGTCTCGGGTGTGAGCTAGCCTTTAGAAACGAGTAAAGTAGCTTTGATCTGTAAACGAGCCTGTAGGAAGTCCGTTAAACCGACAACAACTTTGATAGGGAAGGACATAAAAACGTTAAAGTATCTGGGAAATAAAGGAAGATTCTTCCTTACTCTTGCTTTCTTCAGCCAGAGCTTTGCTTTTAACGTAACCCTCAACTATCTCTGGGAAGGCGAGACGAAAGAGGGACTCTTCCTCCAATGTCCTCACTTCCTGTCGGTCCTCTGCAGCCCGCTCCTCAGGAAACACGAAATGTTCTGCAGACACAACAAAACAGGAATGCATCCAGCTCGGGGGGGGGGGGGGGGCTTCTGCAACACTTACATTATCCATCAAAAAATAATTTTTTATTTAATTTAATAAAAACAGATGATGGTTATGATCAAATCTCATTTGAGCGGACAATAATTGGTATTGAGTAAACTTTCATTCACAAAAGTGTCCATCTGGAAGTTTCCTGACTCTTTGATCTGCGTTAGTAACCTGAGACTTGTCAAAAGGGCTTGTTAGTGAGCCAGACTTTGATATGACGGATTTCTCAGCTCAGAGAGGAAGCCGGTTTAGCACCTAGTGGCTGTTGTGACTGATCTGTCACCTCTGAACTCCACCTCACAGCCAGTCACTAACAGACGACCTGGCGACGAACGCCCCGCACCCAAACGGCCTCCTAGCGCAGTCGCCTCGTCACTCAACTTCTGCCTCCCTGATCTTTAAAGGAAATGTCGGCCATCTTTGATGATTTTTACTGACCTGGAGTGCTCCAGATGACCTCGAAGCAAGCAACAGCATTCCTTACCCTCAGTTTAAATATTCTTTTGCAAAAACAACACAAAAAAACAACAAAGTTACACATTTATTGAAAAACTCTTTACTATTTTTAGCTTTTCTTAGAGAACCACAGCAACCTGATAGGCCTGATTTGGGATTCTACATCTCTTCCGCATTTTCTGCTCATCAGCTCAGCGTAGGTCATCAGGGCTAAAACCTTTTCGCTGGTGTAATGCATCGGCCACTCCATCTTATCGTAGGCAAATTTCTGCAGAAGCGGGACGAGCATGAACACATGCAGGTCACTAACAAACAAATGCATGCTAAAATGTAACCGTTAGCATCTTATTACCTGCATTGACAACAAATTTGGATGTTTGCTCCTGAAGTGGGACACAGGTTTCTCTTTAGAAATCAGGAACTCACGAATGATCTGCAAAATAAAGTTAAAAATCAAAATCCTTCATTAAAAAAAGAGTAAAAGCAGAAAAAAAAACATGTACCTCTGTAAACGGGAACTGCTCACACGCCAGTGTTTTTCTGAAAGAGAAATGAAGCTCTGAACACACACTTCAATGCAACGCAACACTTAACAAAAATCCTAAGCATACCTCCTGATGTTTGCCTCCAGAGACGAGGCCTGGCGGGCTTGCTCGTAGTGGTGCCACTCACAGGGACACTGATAACCGAAGTCCTGCGGTTGACAGAAACATCGACTGCCGCAGAGCGAGCAGCCGCTACGCTCGTGCGCCTTGGCTGAGCCTGAAAACCCAGAGAGGAGCTCAGATTTTTCTAATCTCTCGCATCAGCGACGAGTCACGGCTCCTTTTGTTTTAACCGTAATCACTAAGCAGGATATCACTCACCAGGATGCTGACATATGTTACAGTGAGGAACTTTCTTCACAACATCAGGCACATCTGTAGTCGCCATCCCCCACTGATGGAACCTTTAGCAGTGGTAAAATAAAATAAATAACAATATAGATATATTTTAGTGATTAAAAGAAAAGAAAATCATCTGAAAGGTGTTTTCACCTTTCCAGAAGCGACTCTCCTTTCAGTTTCTCTATTAGCTTTAGGGCTTGCTCTTTGCCGACACCTGGTACACCCTAAAAAAAAAAAAGCAATAAATAAAATAAAATGTAAGGTCAGTAAACAACAAAATGAGCCACCTTTTCTGTTTAATATGTATTCCCTACCTTAGGAATGTAATCACATCCAAGAAGAATGCCTAAACCGACCAGATTCTCTCTGGATAGACGCAAGTCTGCTTGTACTCTAGACGCCTGGTACCGGTCTACCTGAGGGTCCTGGAGAGAAAAACTAGACTGGTAACGTCTTCTTGGACTTGGGTTTAATTAAAACCAACAGTGAATATTCATAAAATAATTGTTACAGTCACTTTGACCTGCAGGTAAAGCACATTTTAGTCCTTGTATCATACTGAAATATTCTGAATCAAACTGGAAAAAATAAATTAAATTAAATATTTAAAACACACAGAGTTGTTTAAATAAAAAGTTTTGCATCATTAGATGAAAATATGATTATTTATTATGATTTATTATTAAACACATTACCACTCATCCATTAAGTGCTTCAAATGAATAGAAGAAAACTTGCATGTCTTTTATCTTTTAGGCAAATAGGTTTATCGTTATTATTTTTTGGACTTGTAGACATTATAAAATTTTCTCATAAATTGTATGCATGAGTTGCTTAAAATTTTTCACATTATTACTATTAATAATTTTTAAAAATAACACAAGAATCATAAAAAATGTAATATATACAGTTATGGTCAGAAGTTTACATACACTTGTAAAAAATATAATATAATGGCTCTACTGAGTGTCCCGTTATTTCTAACACTCTGATTTTTCTCTGATAGAGTGATTGGAACAGATACTTCTTTGTCGCAAAAAACATTCATGAAGTTTGGTTCTTTAATGTCTTTATTATGGGTTAACAGAGAAAAGTGATCACATTTGCTGGGTCACAAATATACATACAGCAGTGCTAATATTTGGTTACATGTCCCTTAGCCATTTTCACTTCAATCAGGCGCTTTTGGTAGCCATCCACAAGCATCTGGTTGAATCTTTGACCACTCCTCTTGACAGAATTGGTGAAGTTCAGTTAAATTTGATGGCTTTCTGACATGGACTTGTTTCTTCAGCACTGTCCACATGTTTTCAATGGGGTTTAAGTCAGGACTTTGGGAAGGCCATTCTAAAACCCTTATTCTAGCCTGATTTAGCCATTCCTTTACCTTTTGATGTGTGTTTGGGGTCATTGTCCTGTTGGAACACCCAACTGCGCCCAAGACCCAACCTTCGTACTGATGATTTTAGGTTATGTTGAAGAATGTGAAGGTAATCCTCCTTCTTCATTATCCCAATTACTCTCTGTAAAGCACCAGTTCCATTGGCAGCAAAACAGCCCCACAGCATAATATTCCCACCACCATGCTTGACTGTAGGCATGGTGTTCTTGGGGTTAAAGGCCTCACCTTTTCTCCTCCAAACATATTGCTGGGCATTGTGGCCAAAAAGCTCGATTTTTGTTTCGTCTGACCACAGAACTTTCCTCCAGAAGGTCTTATCTTTGTCCATGTGATCAGCAGCAAACTTCAGTCGAGCCTTAAGGTGCCGCTTTTGGAGCAAGGGCTTCCTTCTTGCACGGCAGCCTCTCAGTCCATGGAGATGCAAAACACGTTTGACTGTGGACAATGACACCTGTGTTCCAGCAGCTTCTAATTCTTGGCAGATCTACTTTTTGGTGATTCTTGGTTCACTCTTTACCCTCCTGACCAATTTTCTCTCAGCAGCAGGTGATAGCTTGCGTTTTCTTCCTGATCTTGGCAGTGATGAAACAGTGCCATGCACCTTATACTTACAAACAATTGTTTGCACTGTTGCTCTTGGGACCTGCAGCTGCTTTGAAATGGCCCCAAGTGACTTTCCTGACTTGTTCAAGTCAATAATTCGCTTTTTCAGATCCATGCTGAGCTCCTTTGACTTTCCCATTGTAGCGTTTGTGGGCGTTCGTATCCAATGAGCCCTATTTACCTGACCTAAGAGAAGTCACCAGCTGTAGTCACTCATAATCACTCACAAGAAGTTAAGAGGCCATGCTATGAAGCTCAGTTCACTGACACGTTTCTAAGTCACCAAAATTGCTAGATCATGTTGCTGTATGTATATTTGTGACCCAGCAAATGTGATCACTTTTCTCTGTTAACCCATAATAAAGACATTAAAGAACCAAACTTCATGAATGTTTTTTGTGACAAAGAAGTATCTGTTCCAATCACTCTATCAGAGAAAAATCAGAGTGTTAGAAATAACGGGACACTCAGTAGAGCCATTATATTATATTTTTTACAAGTGTATGTAAACTTCTGACCACAACTGTATTTTGAATTTCTAAGACTGATTGCTTGTTTTTTCCTTTAGGCTAATGTTATTAAGTGATTTAGGTGCCTATTTCACCCTACATGACTTATAAAAATACATTTAGATTAAAAGTTTATTCTGTCTATCTAGACATCTCTGTAGAAACAAGCCTGAAATGATCCAACGCGTTTTAAATTTGATCAGCTTAATTTTGTTTCAGTATGTTGTGGCTATTCATCTTTTGTTTGTAAAATATAAATTAACTAAAGGCTTATGTAGATTTATGAAGCAGCTAGAGGACATTATACTCAAACAGATGCACAGCCTGCTTCAGTCCTTAAAAAAAACTCAAACAAGAGTCCAGATATAAGATTTAGTTTTGTGCAATGATCACAGCTCTAATATGTCGAGTTTCCATCCAGATTAACCTCATCCACAATAAAAAAAAAAATTTAATGGCAAAATAGCATTACACAGTGAAGTGGACTCACACAAACATACTTTACTATTCATATTGAAGTTCCTGTAGATTGTCCTGGCTCCATATAAGAAAGCATCTCCATCGTTAGTGATGCAGCCATCCACTAGACCCATGGAGTCCAGGTGAGCACACATGGCTTCTGCTTCTCCAGCAGCTGTCACCCAAGCTACACCCAGGTAGTCCAGCATCTCTGCACACTGCAGACAGGAGTATAAATTAGGGTGATGGAATAGCTTTATATTACAGCTTCTGATCAAAATAAAAGCACTCGCCTCCCTGAGAACAGCATTGAAGCGCCCCCTACTGGTGCTTTTGCCACACTTAAAGGCAGAGCCCTTTTTAAATCCTCTGTGTCTTTTTTCTGTCCTCTTGCTCATCGTTTCTGATTTAAGTTTGGGAGCTTCTCCTTCCATGACAAAAACCAGCTTCACACCCATCAGTGTGAGGGACGACACCCTGAAAAATAAGTTCCTGTGCACGCAAAACGAACTTTAACCTGGCTTTCATTACCACAATATTAACAGGAGGAACATTAGTAAGAATATTATATTATTACCTCAGATGGGGCTTGGTAACCCTCCCCATCATGGCCTGGACATGCTGAGCCTCGCACACCCATAAACTCAGGTCAACAGCTAGAGTCTTTCCGCTCAGACTATACAGCGGAACCGACTCTCGGACAGGTTCGAGGACGGACCACAAATCGTTAACTCCCATGATTTAAAAAAAACCTAACAGAAGGCGATGAGACGCAAATAAGTACACCGAAAAGGCAGAAAATGAACAACACAACACAGCGCGACAAGTCGCGGTTTTTCAAACTCTGGCGCCAATGGGCTGCGTTCCAAATCGTTCCGCTAGCCGACTTTGTTGCGCCATTTGCGTTAAAAAATTAGGCTTCATAGAACATACGTTACAAATACTTGTTCAGCAGTGTTTATTGTGCGCTTACTTTGTTAGTTGTTAACAAATTAGAAGGAAAGAACGGCAAAAGAGGGAACATCGTTTGAAAAATGGTCCACTTCCAACGGTTTCGACTATACGTCATATTCACGCGCCGTCAAACGCTTGTTTGCCATGGTTACAAGAGGTTGTATATATGTCGATGGGTTGTTGGCAGACATACGATTTATCCTCAAATATGGACTCAAAAACGCAACTAAAAATTGTTGGCCTGGTTAAAGACCCCAATTTTCACGTTGCCAAATGTGTTGCAGAGGTAAGATATGATTTTACTGCGTAATTGGTTTGTTTTCAGAAGTACCAGGATGGGGGAGATAGAACAGCACCTGTTTTCTTTCGTTGTAGGGCCTAAAAGAGAAGTTTCCAATGGACTTCCAGGATCCCAAAATACTGCCTCTTTTTGATTTAGACTGGCATACATATTTGTGCAACAAAAAACGGGTAGGTTGAGTTCAAACTCATTTGCGATGCTGCTGTGTTTTGAATGCTGGTTCAGCACACAACACTAGTCAAGCATGGGATGCTTGCAGTTGGATGCTGGACCAGCATGCTAGAACAGCATCCCATCCTGGACCAGCATCGTATGGTCCGCCAGCTAAACCAGCAACAAAACACAACGTATGCTGGTCTATGCTGTTTATGTCAGTAGGATGCTGGACTTTAGTTCCTTTTTATGTTTATTTTCACTGTTTTGCACACGTAATGGTATGCTGTTTCTGCATCTTTAAAAAAGATCAGTACTATTTATTTAATGTGTTAATATATAAAATGTAGTTTTTAACAAATTAGCAATCAGTAAAAGATGTTTTTATTTCCTATTTATGTCTCTAATAGTGGACTAAAAGTCACGGTAATGTCTCATTAATGCACACTGCTCCACATTTTAAACCTCAAATGGCATAAGAGATGAGAAATAGTAATTCATTTTCGAATGTGTGAGCTGTGCTGCGTGTTGTTGAGATCGCTGACGTTCTAGCCCACACGGCAAAGATCCTTCAGTAGTTAGACTCTGGTCATTCTAAGAAGCTGAATCACAGCTCAACCATTGTTCTACACTGATGATTTCAGGAACTGCGTGGTGAAATGTGGCAGTACTCCAGCAGCGTGATGTGCTTTCTGAATGACCACCTCCTCGGGAATGAGGAAGAACTCACCAGCTGGGCTGAGATCAATTGGAACTTCACTCAGCCACAGGCTCTCCACCTGGCTGTCACTGAGGACTGCTACACCAAACACCTCATTAAAACAGGGGCAAGTGATTAAAATTGATTTGGTTTGATCCGCAAATATTAAAGAGCAAGTCACCCCCTACAAGAGACTAACTCCACTCCCACTTCATGTTTGAAAAATGCAACAAATGCTGTTGCTTGGCAGACCGAGAGGGCGGAGCCACTAACAAATACACACACACACAGGCTCACAATGGCATTATGACATCACAATATACCAGATGACATCATAGCATACCTCTTAGCCAATAGCGGTGGCAGATTTAAATTCAAATACAGTGCAGAATTTTTCCCAGACGACGGCGCAACACTGACAGTTTTAGGCAGAATATTTGAATTTTAACCAAGATACACTGAAGTACCAAATTATTGACTACACATGTCTGTAGCATGATTAGACACTCCTTTATATAGTTTATCAGCAAAAAAAATGTGATTTGGGGGTGACTTGCTCTTTAAATAAAATATGTAGTGAAAAAATAAATGTATTTATTTTTCAATTTAGCACGTGTTTGCATTCATGGATGTTGCAATAGCAGGAGAAGCAGTGGGGAGGTTACTTTTTGAGGTGAGTTGATCTGGAGTGACTTTAAAGTTACTAAAGGTGTGTGGTCACAGAACATTATTTTGCCTTTCTTCAGCTGTTCTCAGACATATGCCCCAAAACATCAAAGAACTTTGAGGCTTTGTGCACCGGAGAGCAAGGACAGTCGCAGAGTGGACTTCAGCTCCACTACAAGGACTCCCTGTTTCACCGGATTGTTCCCAACGGTTGGGTGCAAGGCGGAGGTATTGAAAAAGCCAAGCAATCTTTTAAAGTCTCTCAAATAATGAAGCATACTGCTTTTATGCTGTATTTTTTATTATTCTGAATCATGTTTGAGTAATTTGCATCAATAATTGTTATACCATGGATCCCAAAACATATTTTTCATGAATGAAATGACTGTTTTTTATGGTATTCTAACCATGCCTCTTTAATTTGCAGACATTTCACCTGGGAGTAAGGGTAATGGTGGTGAATCAATCTATGGACCAACCTTTGAAGGTACAGACACAAACTGATGATGACAAATAAGGTGGACAAGGCTCGTTTAATCTGATTTTCTCATGTAACTACATCTTTTTCAGATGAGTGCTTTGGAGTTCCCCACTCTAAGCGGGGCATGTTGGGAATGGCTAACAAGGGTCGCCACAGCAACGGATCCCAATTCTACATCACTTTGGAACCAACTCCTTGGATGGACAAAACCTATGTTGCTTTTGGGTTTGTACCTAACCTTGAAAGTTACCTATGGCAAATTATTTTTAAGCTTATTTATTACCTAAACCCTTAACAAATGTCTTCTTTTACTGTTTTTAGTCAACTGATTGAGGGAATCGACATCTTGAAGAAACTAGAAGAGATCCCAACAAAAAACGAGAGACCAATACAAGAATGTAAAGTGATAGCGTGTGGACTTTTTGAACCATAGCTCCTCATAGCCTCCTTCATGTTGTACATGTTTTCATGAAATTAAAAAACCCAGTGATGTCATATTTGCATGTAAAGGTTGTATGAAAAATTAGAGAATTTGCATTACATGTAAACTATATTGATTAAACAGTTTCCAGGAAAATGGCCTTATTGTGCTTTATTATACAAAACAAAACACCTCAAAATAAACAAATAAAAACATGGATTTCTGAAAAGGCTATACATTATCACCTTGTAATATTGTATACCTTGATGTTAATATTTAAATCTCAATGTTATTCCACTACATTTTATGTATGTACATTCTGTCACTAGCACTGTGGGTTGTTTGTTTATTTATTTTTTTGTTTTATAATAACCCAAAAAAGTTCATTACTTTGAAATACCTGGCAGCATTTTTATACAACATTTATGTGCGTTTCGTAAATCTGGTCACCAGGGGGCTCTAGTGAGTTAACCAGTCTAATAGATCTGTTTTAAATTTGATTATGGTTTAAAGCTGAATGTTTGGAAAATTTAGGTTACAGGTTCACCTTTACTACATGTTTCTAAGCAGTCCTGTTGGTGCGAACCTCAGAAATAAAAGTTCACATTTACATCCTTAGTACCTGTAGGGCAAGATAGTTTGTCATATAATATTTGATATGATCATCAGGGCAGATGTCCTTTGTTCACAATCAGCACTTCAGGTATCTCAAAAATCTTTCTTTCCGAAACAGATGATGTGACTTTTCCCATTCGTGTTTTGGTATTTTATATCTAGTTGTCAGGAGCTGAAACCCGGACACAAACAAAATCCTACATTGACTTGCAGCAATGGTGTATTCAGTTTTTTATTGACAGATTTGTTGTTCATATGTATCATTAGACAGTTTTTGGTGTATCTCAAATGTCAGCATGTACTACTGACATTTTTTAGAATAGAGCTTTTTATTATTTTCTAGTTGCCGTTGGTTGTAGTTCTTCATGGGAAACATGGAAGACTTTTGCAAAGGAATACAGCATTACGTTTGTAACTGACATTTGGTACAATAAATAAACCCAGACTACACGCCTTAAAAATACATTTGTCTCGAATTAATTTCCTCACATTAGAAATATATCTTTTGGGGGATTCTTATGAAAAAAGGTACTATTATATTATAATAACTGCTGACAAAATAGCTGCACAAGAACAAATAAAGTATAAACACGTGTGCAAACTTCCAGGGGTGTTTATCATAATATAATCCCAATATTATTGGAAATTCACAGGTGCAGTGCCCTCTTTTTCTTGAAATCAAAATATGGTCTGCTTTGAATCTGACACCACTGTGTTTGCTCTGAATCTGGTCAGAATTAGTTTTGGTTTCTCAAAACTAAGACTATTTGAAGAACTTTATTCAACAGTAAGACATTACACTGTCCCTTTGACCTGTAACTAAGCTGAAGTCTTGCTCAAGGCTTCCTGGGGAATGAGGCACCTTTCTGGTGTAACAAATTATAAATAAACACAGTGACAAAATGGGTCTGTGGTTGCATTAAATGTTACATTGGCTTGCCAACATGGTTGCATTAAATGTTACATTGGCTTGCCAACAACCTTAACATTACTTGCCTATGACGTAGTTACTTTTGCAACCTTCCACGTGACCTACCGAGAAGGAAGTGCCGAGCCAGCACACAGCGACAACCATCACCAAAGGTCTCCGTGAAAATTGGTGAAGTCGTCAATCTCGAAGTTTCTCCGCGGACACATTTATCTCGGTTTAGCGCTGTGAAATAAATCTGCCGCAGCCATGTACATGAAGGTGGTGTTTTTTGCGGTGACTATGGCGCTGATTGGCGCCGCGTTCACAACAGACGCAGGTAAGTTTCTCCTCCTGCCGCTCAGCTAGCGGCTAATTGCGGACACACAGGTCCGGGTAAACGGACTTTCATCCGGTTCTGTGAGGCTCCACGTGTGAGCCTCTAGCTTTCTCAACATTTATTATATTATCTTAAAAATTTTTACTGAAAAAAATCAATTTTTGCTAACTTCTAGCTATATTGACATTTTGGAGGTACGTGAGCTTTGAGGGCTTGCTAACTTGCTACATTTCTAACATTACGTCTAAAATAATGATTGCAAATAAAGAAAAAAACAACCTATTAAATAAACTACTTTACATTAAATCATTTATTTTTAGAGTTTCATCATATTCGAAAACACTAAGCCATCAAAAATGAATAGAAATATTGTTTTTTATGTTGGAAAGAATTTTATGTACAGATGTTTATATCTGAAATCTGCTTTTTTTCCCAGATGAATGTAGCTCTTCGTCCTCTTGTCAGAACTGTGGAAATTCGACTTTCTGTCAGTGGATTAACTGCACAACCAGTAAGTACCTCTTACTTGTTCTGGGAGCACAGCCACTGGTTGATCAATTTCCCAAAATTCCCAGACATCAGATGTTCTTGAAGTTACTGGCAGTGAGGGAAGATGTTATCTTGCAATAAAGACCAAACACTACCAGTGTTGTAAATCTTAACAGCCTTACTAAGCACTACATTTGCAGCAAAAAGCCAAGGCTGAAATAAACTCCCTGCAGCTGACTTTAAACTTGATCACAAGTATTTGGTGTAGGGCTGCAACTAACGATTATTTTCATAATCGATTAATCTGTCGATTATTTTTTCGATTAATCGATTAATCGGTTTGTTACTGTTTAGCTATTTAACCTATACAAGTGATGGATGCATTTCAGTTAAGAAAAAAAAACATAAGAGAATTGTGCAGTTGACTGCAATCTATTTTATTGCGCATGAACACAGTCAGCAGTATAAAATGAGCTAAACAGTGCAAAATATCAGTCCAGAATAATTTTTTAGCATTAGCTGGAAGCCTGCTCCTTCCACCATGGATAGTGGCCTCATGTCTTTTACCAGCATGTTTAGAATAGAGTTTGTAAGTGGTATGAATTGCTGGGGGGTGAGTGTCTTGTTCCCCATGTAGTTGTCCATCGTTGCTTGTTTTTTTCTGCATAAGAAACACAAATAGACTGAAATAAGTACACATATAAAATAAAGCAGCACACACACTACAACACTAAATCAATGTTAAATTATTTGAATTAATTAACAATATACAGTGATCATTTATTTTGAGGGTTACGTTCTACAAAATAGCCCGCAACAGGAGATATTAAGAAAAAAAGTCTAATTTTTTTACTATTAAAAAGCTCAGAGTAAGAAGCTCATGAGGTTTTTACTTTGAGTCGGGAGTGTTTAAATTAGCTAGAGAAATGTGAAAAATGTTTATTTTGTGTAATACTGTTTAAGAAACATGATAAAAATGTGTTGTGAGGCGTTTTACAGCGTTAGACAGTAAAACAGCCTTTTAATAGTAAAAAAATGACTTTTTCTGAATTTCTCCTGTATTTAAAAATTGAAAGCGTACAACTATGCCGCGTTATATTCACCTGGACACAGCTCGTCTGTATATTTTTCACCGCAGAGTTGTCCTTTTTTGAATGAGGAACATAGTTATGGGTTTGTGCCGTTTTTCTCTTAACGAGAACATTCTTATAAACAGACGTGCTGAATTTGGCAAGCGCATGATTCACAACACGGAGGAGATTCACGATTGCATCTAGTCAATCAGAAGTAGAACACCGTAGACTGACGCGACAAAAAAACATGTTTAACATCCACTATAACGAACTCAGCTAAAACACTAAGTCCAGCTTGTTTATTTTCTGTTACTTACCGGGCTGGCTCTTCCAAATGACGGCTCACTTGACCACGGTGCTCTTCCTCTGCTGCATCAGCCCCCACGTTTTCGTCTCAAATGTTCACTTAGGGACGTCGTGCTTCCGTGCCATGCTAGATGGTTTTTGCATATTTTGCCTTTTCAAGGACTCTAGACTGAAGTGCTCCCATACTCGTAAGGTTTTTGTCCGGGGTTTCTCTAAAGTTTTGTCGCTTCTATTTTCTTCCGTATTTCCTCTTGTTCCGCCATCTCTCGCAGCAAGATGAGCGTCAGTAACGTGATACGTCATGAAAACCGAGGGCACTCATTGGCTCATTTCTTCTTCTACGGCTCCACTGGTAGATCAGTGGCTCATTACTGCCACACACTGGCGGCAAATTTAACAGCTTGTAACCGATGTCAGATTGTGGTAAAAATAGACTTTATGCGGTAAAATATGATTATTAAACAACTAATCGATGACTAAAAAAGTTGTTAACTATTTTAATAATCGATTATAATCGATTAAATCGATTAGTTGTTTCAGCTCTAATTTGGTGTAACTGCTGTATTTTTGCACTTTTGTTGTTTAGCTTTGCATCATTTAGACATCTGTAGGCACACGCCTGATAATGTCTGATGTAATTATATGAAAAAAGTTGTCCGCAAACCCAAAGCACAAAACTGGAAAATACCTTTGCATTTTCATCAGAGTTGGGTTTTGAATCAACAAGCTAACCGCATCGATTTCCCCTTTTTCCATTTTTTTTAAATTGCAGCAGTGAGCTTGTAGTGTAGGAGTAGAAGAATCGATGTGGTGAATATATGTTGCATCTGCGTATAGCAGTCATATAATTAGATTATAGCAATGCAAATTAATCTACAGCACATAGTATTTGAATATTATAAAACTCTCAGATTTCAGTCGTAAAGAGGAGCAGCTAGGAAACCTGTTGCAGTGGTTTTCTTTAACCTAATGTGGAAGTCTGCTGGTGGTTAGAGGTATGCATTATTCAGTTATAGAGGCTCGCCAAAACAAAACTGCATGACAAATAGTTTCTAGGCTCAACCAACAGCTTTCTGTTAACGTTATTCTCCCCTTCCCGTGGCCTTTGGCAGCTCAGGAGAGAAGCTGTTTGTTTTCCTGCTGTCAGAATATCAGGGTACTCGGTATCTTGGGTACCAGGGTTTTGCATTTATCACCAGTGTGGGATTGAACAGGTGTGTCTGTTGGCTCGAGAATTCTGTTGGTTAGAGGGGGAAATGAACAGGAGAGGAAATGAGGGGATGGATGACAGGAAGTCTGCAGTATCTTCATTTAGTGGAAAGGAAGGATAATGACAAAAGTGACAGGAAATTGTGTGCAGATAAGATAGAATACTTGCTATTTGATTTTTGCTCCCACTGCAGTTCAAGACAAAATAAATCAAACTTCACTTCTATTAAAGGTGACGTCGACATTCTTATTAAGAGCTGTTCAAGCAAGCTACGTTTTGGTAAACAACAGTTGAAAGGTCAAACCCTCCTAGAGTCACAGAAAACGGTATCACGCCGAATGAAATGGATACTGTCAAACGTCTATAAAATCAGTGTTCTCTTACCTTTTCAAGTCATTATTAGATTATTTTCTGCCATATTTCCTAACCCAATGCATGTACATAACTGTATAATGCTTTGGTATGCTAGCTAATATAGTGCTGGGCTTTTATGATGAAAAACAAGGATGCTGAAGTGTAGCGCCAATGCCCTATACACTGGCACTACTGGTTACTGATGCGGGTGGTGGTCTTTACGTGTGTTTAAAAGAATTGCAGCTTGTGTTTATTTCCGATGATGTTTATTATTTCGTCCTTCCAAAATGTCCATGACCCATTTACTTGCAATTAAAGCGGTTTACAGTGAATGCGTTACTTGCCCCAATGGCCGTCCGCAGAGTCCTTTACACCCAGCCACAGTCCTCGCTACACAGTAAAAAACTGTTTGTTCCGTTTCAGCAACACCTGAGTCTGATCTGCATCGGTTTAAGTAGGCTGGTGCTTCCACAATCAAATCAACCAATCGGCTGAGGCCAAGCCTCCTCTCAGCTATGCAGACAGAAAACACATTTGGCTCCTACACGCCAGCCCTTAATTGCGCATGGCAGAAGACATAGCAATTACAATAACTTAAATTACAGGAGCCATTATAAACAAAAATACACAATACAAGATACAAAATATTTTAAACCAAAACAACCTTAATACCTATTGAAACCCAAGTTGACCCTTCACATACTAAACATAGTTTAGTTATGGGTCTTTCGATAATGTTAGCTTTAGTTTGGGGGCGAACTACCCAAACTAAGCCCTTCTTGTCAGGAAATGTTTTTAGGACTTTCGCTAATAGAGCTCCGGACGTCACGTGACTCTCAGAGAGTAGACGCCATGTTGGCAGGCAACAAAGGTAAACAAAATGAACGGGATCGGCTTGGATTTTACTTCGTCGGAGTTTACTTCACACTTTAAAACCGAAGAAATCATTTTATATAGTCAGAAATTAAATAGACTAAACATCTCCGACCCTTACCGTGCCCCTGGGATACTTTTTAAAAACGCCAGAAGCTGTCGGAGCGGGCTTCTTACCGGACCTGGCCAGGGAACCCCTTGGGATTCCCCCAGAGGAGCTGGCCCAAGTGGCTGGGGAGAGGGAAGTCTGGGCCTCTCGACGCTACTGCCCCCGCAACCCGACTCCGGATAAGCAGATGACAATGGGTGGATGGATGGACAAATAACATAGATTTACATGTAAGTAGTTTAAATAGAGTGCTGTGCTGTTTGAATGTATAAACTGAACGCCAAGAGAAATCACTAGTCTGATTTTTTTCCGTGAATAAAATAAATATGTCAGGCAGGAGCGTCTCAGGATCTGTCCGAGATCTGACTCGGTGAGAAAGATAATAGCAATCCAAAGTGCTTTTTTTTGTGTGATCTGACAACTGATCAACCATTGCTTAAAAATTAAATACAGCTTAGCCGGTTAATTGCTGTGATCATAAACCACGTCAACGGCAGCACGCAGAACTCACGTGCAACGTTTTACGTGACGTTTACTTGTTGCTATGAGTAATAAGACAGAAAAAGCCACGCCAAAATAAGTTTAGGAAGCCCACTAAGAATCGTAATAAAAGCATTTAAAATAAATACCATACACAGTTGAGAAAGCGTTGGTTTAAGTACCTGATATGAAGCGGTTGCTGCATAAGCGAAAACCTTTACTCTCGGGGTCCCACAGTTTCATTTTAGCCCGGTCACTAGTGCGTTTTATTACAATGATCCAATGTTTGCGGCGTTCTGGATCTTGGCGAATCCTGTAGATGGCTCATCCCTTACTGTATGTTGTCCGCGTCTGTTCTGCTTCCTGGGGCACAACAGGAATCTTCCATATTTCCAGTCTGATTGAGTTTTCTGACAATAACAAATAGTCCAGCTGCTGGCTTCCGCCTGCCAATATGGCGCCGTTTCGATTTGAACTGTTGCATGCCGGGAGAAGTGACGTCAACTCCCGGAGCTCTATACCCATGAGCCCCTGGGCATGGTGTAGTCCATAACCAGAACTATGTCTCCTATTTCTAAACCTTTTTTCTTTTTGATCCATTTTTGTTTTTCCTGCAACAGTGGCAAGTACTCCCTGATCCATCGCTTCCAAAACAACTCAGCGATATATTGCACTGTTTCCACTGTCTTTTAACATAAAGATCCTCCTTTTTAAAAATACCTGGCGGAAGGACAGGTTTTCCTTTCATGAAGAGTAAATGATTGGGCGTTAAAGCCTCAAGATCATTGGGATCTTCTGATAGTTTGGTTATTGGTCGGTCGTTCAGGATAGCCTCAGCCTCACACAAAATGGTTATTACTAATGGCGATTTGACAGTACTAGGGCTGCACGATATTAGGAAAACCTGCGATTTTCAATAACAGTGCTTAATATTGCGATATCGATATTAGTCACGATAAATGAACATGCAGTGTCGATGTCGTCTGATGTGTGACGTCTGCTTTGGGCTCAAAGCAAACAAAAACTAATGCATGAATTCCATTACAACATAACATTTTTATTGCAAAAACATGCAGCTGCACCTGCTACTGTATTAGCAGCAAAACAACAAACTGCATGCATGCAGTTTCTCAGTGACTTTAAAACATCACCTCCACCATAAAACTTCTTCTGATGCTCCAAATACAGAAAAACATCCCTCACCAGGGTTTTTGAATAAATAAAAAAATCAGAAAATAAGTTTAAATGTTAAATAACAGTTAACATCACTTAAATGCAACAGCAAATTCTCTCATTGCTACTAAACATTTTTATGATATAAGGCTGTTGCTGTAATTGGGAAGTGAACTGTGCTGGGCCAAACTAGGAGAATATTAAGATTTTCTGAGGGAAAGAGAAAAACAATTGTCTACCTTTCAGAAGAGGAACTGGCAAAAAACTACATGGAAAATATGTGAAAACATTTGTTTTTAACCCCAAATTGAACAAGTTTACCTAGATCTTAAAAAGCAGCTCAGATGATGAAACTGCAACTATGATTCTGATAACAAGCTAACAAATTGAACTAGCTCCTCTTAAGGTAACCGGCTAGCAGAGCTTCTGACTGACAGTTTATGTGAAGCAGCAAATCAACTATCCTGATTAACAAGGTTATAAAAGCTTATAAAGGAAAAATCACTTTGATGTGTGGGGGAACTTTTCCAGGCCCTCTTTAGCAGGGTGGGACTGGGAGGAGAGTGCTGTAGCCTTTTAGCTGGAAGCTAACCGGAGCCTGGGGCTAACATCATCACGCGGTGGAACACTAGTGACATGAAGGTGGGTTGGTTTACCGGCACGTGTCGGAGTCAGCTCGGTAAAAAATGATTAACGACACTGAGCGGACTCACGTTCACGTTTGAAAGCAGCGCTGATTCCAGAAACCTCAGCACAAAGTGTGTTCGTAGCTCTGAGCCAGCATGACGAACAAGGGAATGGCGCCGCTAATGTTCGGGTGTTGCTTTCCATCCTAAGGTCTACGTGGGGGCGAGCATATTATGTGAACGGAACCATCTGATTGGCCGCATATCAGAAGGGCTACATTTGATTGGTCAAATAATACTTCCGCGTAAAAAACAGAGCTGGTTTACAAAAATTTGATGTATGACACGGATGGAAATGTTGAACCAAACATTTATCGCCACGTGCTTTGCGATGGGCCTATCGCACGTCCTGTTATCCCGATGACGATCATTTTTCGATATATTGTGCAGCCCTACCCTATACACTGGCACTACTGGTTACTGATGTGGGTGGTGGTCTTTACGTGTTCTGCAATAAACAGCTCTGCCAGCCAACAGAGGACAGGCTGCATTAGCAGACAACAGGTCCGTCACATAAGCGTTTCCCAACTAGAACAGAGCTAGACTCTTATTAGAACATGTAAAACAACTCCTTAAATGAAGTTTATAAACTACAAAACAACAGAAATAATCTGTCTGTCTCATTTGGCAGCCCAGCTGCTCCGAGCCAAGAACGGGTGATTCGTTCACAAAGACGAGTTTGAGTAGAGGGGAGAGACGGTCAAAGGGCAGTTTGATGGATGGATTAGGATCCAACTGATAAGAATGGGATGTTTACAATGATTGGCTTAGGTACATTTAAGAGGTGTTTAAAATTATTCCTTTTTGGACAAAACATTTAATTCATTTGTTGCCATTGATTTGTCAAGAGAATTCTGAGCAATATGGCAGAAAAAAGTTCCAGTAAAACATCATCAACCTCACCTTTGTAGCTCAGATAATGGACGTTGCTCATGCCTTTGTAACATGCAGAAACAGGAACATGTGTTTTAACTGTCATTAGTGCTGACCTGTTAGGCAACCTCACCAGCCAAAAAGCTTTGATTCTCTTCAGAAGAACCTCAATAAGAATTTGGTCATCACACACCTGCCTCTCACTTTCTGTAACAATGCTGAATGGCTTTTTGATTAAACAACACTCTGTGCATTGTTGAGTGACTGAGCAGGATGAGCGAGGCTGCAGCTCTTTTCAGGGTCATGCAAGACTAGATGGGTAGGTTTTATTGTTTTTCCAGAGGCAGACCTTGTTTACTGTAGCGTTTTCTGCACAAGAGGTAATGACAGCTTGGGACATAAGCAAACAAAAGTTAATTTGGTGATCGTGCTTGTTGCTAAGTTTTAATCTAAGCCCCGACCTTTGAGATTGCTTCTTTTTTTGCAAGTAAATGCTTTCCCTGTTGTTACCAGATTTGTGTTTGGTTTAGGGATTTCCTGCAATACAAGCGCTGTCTCATGCTTAAGCGCTCAACCTTACACGTGTACACGGAAGCTTTGTCATGCTTTAAATGCAGGCTGCTTGTGGTGCGCTCTTTCACTCTGAAGCTGCCTTTAGTGGTCAATTCGAGGCTGGAAAGCTCAGTAGAGGTGATAATAATGTCACCATCTTGACAAAGGGTGAGAGCGAGCCTGAACTTTCACAGCAGCCTGTGAGATAGCGTCCCTCTGACCTCACAGAGACCGAAGAAAACCCTCATCCATATGGTTAAACGTACGTAGACTTTAGTGTCAGATTACACAAAAAGATGTGTGCGCTGGGGAAAAATAGCCTCTAATTTTGCCCATGAGGAGGTTTCACATTTACACTGTTGGGAGTGTGTTTCCCTCCTTAGATTTCTTCAGATTTAGCTATTTTCCTGGTAACATTTAAATGTTTTAGATTAGAAAAATACATTTCTGTAACCTGAGTAAAAACAAAAATCTGTTTTCAAATGTATTTTATTCCTATGATGGAAAAAATGTTAAAAAGTAATTGCTCTCTAAAGTTGATCATTGGTTGTAACACCCTTGGTGCAACAACTGCAGTCAAGTGTTGTAACAAGTGTCTTGTGTCACCGGGGAGGAACTTTGGCCCACTTTAAAAAATCAACCGTTTTAATTCAGTCTGAGTCGGCTGAAAAATACTTTATTAATCCTAGAGGGAAATAGAACGTTGTAGTAACCTGGTATTTAGCTGCAGTCAGGAAGGATCTTCTGTTAATTAGAGGAAACCAGTGATAAAGGAATATTGGTTTATTAACTTCTCAGCTCAGTGGCCTAGTGGTAAAGATTGGGGTTCGATTCGCGGTTGGGTCATACCATAGACTTTACTAATGGGACCCAATGCCCCCCTGCTTGACACTCAGCTTTAAGGGGTTGGATTGGGGTTTAAACCACCGCTGCAGCTCACCGCTACCCCCCTCATGAGGATGGGTCAAATGGGTCAAAGAATTTCACCATTGTGTCATGATGTCTATGGGACTTTAACTTTAAAGAAATCTCTTAAGGTCACAGGTCAAATTGCTAGAGAGCAGAATTTATGGATAAATCAATTACAGCAGGCAATCCTGAAGCAGAAAAACAGAACCCAGATCATCATACCACCAGCACCGTGTTGGACTGCTGGTATGAAACTTTTTCACAAATGTAGTAAATTAGTGGAACACATTCCCTAAACAAAGTTCCACTTTTGTCTCATCAGTCCACTGAAGATTTTCCTACAAGGATTTAGGCTTATTGAGATGTTTATTTATTTATTTTGGTAAACATCAGAAGATCTCACCCATGATGACATTTTTACCCTGCTTCTTGCTTTCTGTTGAATTGTGAAGTCTGACTTTACCCAGGTGAGGCCTGCGGTGCTTTAGATGTTCTGACTTATTTTGGTCTTGAATTTCTTTAGAACAGGATACGTGTGTTCTGTTGTTTTTAGAGATCTTTTAGCCTATTTTCTGTTGTCAGATAGGTTTTGTTGAAGCGACAGTTCTGTATAAGTTTTACCTTTCACTAGGGCTGCACGATATTAGGAAAACCTGCGATATGTGATAACAGTGATTAATATTGCGGTGATGATAATACTTGTGATAAATAAAAACTTAACTCAAAAAATGACAAAAAAATCCTAAAAATGAGAAAAGCAAAAGATGTGAGGAAAGGGAAAAAGAAAATGAACAAGAAAAGGCAATCAGTGGATCCCAGGAAAAGCAGAATCAGCAGAAAAATGAGAACAAAGCTAACTCAGGTGTTTGCTAACCATCAAAATGAAGTGCCGTCCGCCTCTGGGGCGGGCATCTAACCTTTGAGAACCCACCTAGTTGGCCAAATGGGTGAAGAGCTCTATTTGATTTGAAAATTTGAGCTGACCGTTCATTACGATATTTATCTGGTATGCATATTGCACATGCTGATATTGCGATATATTGTGCAGCCCTACCTTTCATTTAAGACAGTTGATCACTTTATCCTTGTCCAGTTGTGTCTTAACAGTTAAACGATGTAATGTGGCTTAATAAAATCTTATAAAGCAGTGGGATGCTGCATAAGCAGCAGCAACAGACGTCTAACTGAACAGCTACCAGATGCCTCGCATAACTGAAGCAACAGCAAAGTGACACGGTCCTAATAGAATCTGGGATCATGAGCTCCACTAACTAATAACTACGACAGAGCAGCTGCTTGGTACAAGTTTGTATTCAAGGCGAGTGCTGGATGAACACATAGTCTGAAGCAAGAACTGCAAAATCCAGCCCTGTGAGCTTTGGAAAATGCAACACAAGCCAGTGAGTCATTTATGACCTTATTTGGAGACAGCCAAAAGGATGGTTTCAACAATCGCTGCAGCTCTGCTTTCTTTGCATTGACGTTGGTGTGTTTGTGATTCATGGAAGCCATCTGATGAGGGTCATTCAGTGTGGTTTCTCTGGATTATGATATGAGAACCAGCAAAGGTGTGACACGTGTTTTACAACACCAGGTGCACCACAGGGAAGAACTGTTCTCTTTGTGGTGTTCCTGTATTCACAAGGATAATATCTCCTTTAAAACAAATAAACACATTTGTGTTTACATACAAGTCAAAGGTCTGCAAATTTTCTCTTTTTTGAATGTTTGTGTGAAATATTTTCCTCAACGGTTGTAGGACCTGTTGAACCATGTTGTTGGGTAGACTGAAGCCTCACAATACTTACATATGTTCTGTTTTCATAATCAAATCCATGCTTTTAGCTGACAGTTAAGACATTAATAAACGATTATTGCAGTTGATGCATTTTTATGTTCTGGAATATATTGTTAAAATAGTGAAAACCCAGTAAACGGAACATTGATCACTGTGTCACAGTGCAATGTTCAGCCAGAAAAACGTAAGTCTATTTTAACCAACTTAAAAACATTTAAAACATTTTTGCAGAACAGCCACACCTCGCATCGGAGCACACACCCAACAAACGTTGAAGGCCTCGTTCACTGAGAATACTTGTTCTTGAAATATGAACGGTCGCTCTTAAGTTGCATGTGCGTGCTGAGCGTGAATGTTTTCTTCACCCCTAATCGTCTGCATTAGACGCAGAAAGGAAGCAGATGGGGAAATGATTGGGTCAGAATAAACTGGCCTTCATGGCCTTGCCCACCTTAGCTTGTGACCACCAAAGGCTGAAGAAGATCATGCGTCTCAGCCAGTAGAAGCTAACCATTAGCATTAGCAACTCCACAACTTAGCGGAACATATTCAGGCTTGTGTTATTAGTGGAGATGAAACATCAACATTGTATTTTTTTCCCAAGAAAGAAGGGTGAACAGAGGTTGTGTTGCTGTTAGCCAACGGTAATGGTCTGTATTTGTATAGCACCTTAGGGTTCTACAACCCCCCAAGGCGCTTCACAGCACAATCGGTCATCCACCCATGCACACACACTTTCACATGCTGGCGATGATGAGCTACAATGTAGCCACAGCTGCCCTGGGACACACTGATGGAATTGAGGCTGCTGAACACTGGCGCCACTGGTCCCTTCGAGCACTGCCAGCAGGCAAGGCATGTTAAGTGTCTTTCCCAAGGACACAGCAGCATTCTCTGTCGGGAGCCGGGATTGAACCTATAACCTTCCGATTACTCACAGGGTGGAGGAGGGTGCCGTCAATCACTGCTTCAATGCCCCTCTCGGTCCGCTAGGCAACGCCTCCCTCAGGATAATTTTTTTAACAGGAAGTGTGGGTGAACTAAGTCTCTTCCCAGGGTGTGACTCACCCTTTAAAACCCCAATGTGTGAAAATATTTAACTCCTTAGCCCACATGCATCAAAAAGGCAATATGAAAACGCCACACACCAACAGCTTTCAGCCATCTGCTATTTTAATTGACTGTTTCTGCTGTTTCATGTACAGTGTCTCTTTCAGGGAATCGAAAACCCTCTGTTCTGTTAGCATTAGCAACTCCACCACACAGCAGAACTCCTCCAGGCTTGTGTTATTTGTGAAGACAAAACATCAACTTTGCAAAACAGAGTCAGTGGTAGAGTTGCATTGCTATTAGCCAATCAAAGGCGAGATGTCAGGATATCAGAAAATAAGATGCCAAATCCTGCCATCTGATTTTCAAACTAAAGCTTTTTCCCCCCAGAGCACAACTTACAAGGCATTCATTCCTACTAGAGACTACTGCAAATGTATTATAAATATGAGTATAATTGAACTTTAAAAAGTAATCAAATTAGACTTAACATTTTTAAGAGATTTTGCTTCAACTCCAGTAAGACCATTCTGAGGCCATGTCTGCATTAGTTGCAAAAACACTGATCAGTTGGCAGTAGTTATGGCGAAAAGTTGAGATCTGAGAGTTTGTTTTAATTAGACGTTGACCTATATAAACATTTTTTTCAATTCGACCAAAATTATTTTTGTAAGCCGATAAAAAAAATTAAAATAAATATCAGGCACCTGTGTGGCAATCGCCGCCAATTAGACTAAAGAGAGTACCCGGCCGAAAGACACCAACAAAGTATTTTTTAAATGTTTACAGTTTGTTTTATATTAGAAGTTCAATAAATATTAAGAGATTTATTGACTTATTTAATTTATATTGCACACAGTGAGTGTTCAGTTGTCTTTCACAATCAGTGTGCTGCTAAAACGCGCGCGCGCGTGTGCGCGCGTGTGTGCGCGTGTGTGTGTGTGCGTGTGTGTATGAAGATACACACACACACACACACACATATCGGCCTTAATAATCGGCTTTAGAGATCGACTATCGGCAACAAAAATCATTAAAAATCGGCATCGGCCTTAAAGAAAACCCGTATTGGCCGGCCTCTAGTTTTAGTCGAATCACAAAATAAGAAATATTTAAATTGATGTATAATTTACATTGTTGGCAAACAGTACCATGTTATTCATGTGTACAACACGACAATCACGACCAGTTATAGGTATTTTTGATGTCATGTATAGTTTCTGCCTGTTTTCACACTAAAATGTAAAATAGTGAAACAATAAGAGGGTTAGAATAAATGATCTATTTACAGCTTTAATCCTTCCTTGTGACAGATTTGTGCGATCATCACCATCAGCTGATGGTATTTAAAGCTTCACTAGCAGCAGCTGCCGTGTGTTTATCACACTAACTGGGAGTGAAAAGAACGCAGCATCACAAGATGCTGATCGTCATAATGACTCATCGTCTCATCATTGACACAAACTAAAACGCACGCTGGATGGAGGTTCCTCTATTATATGTGAATCGTGTTTGTAAATCACTAACTTGTGAGTGTGAAGCATAATATTTCTCTCTTGGCCTAACTGGGACAGACGGGACCTGATGAGGGCAAAGTCTCCTTTGTTAATAAGTCACTAATTACATAATAAAACAGGATGCAGACTGATGTTTATATATGACCCAGCCAGATCAGATGTATAATATAACTTTCATTACGTTTTACATTAGCTTTGTTTTTTTCTGTGTCACTAAAGGAGGCTGCCTCAATTTTTCTTATTTTAGAGCTTTAATTACAAGAAATAACTTGGTATAGAGATCACATTAGTAATTTTCTAAAACATACATCACAGAGTGAAAAGCATAAATGAAATACAGCATGAAAATGTTTCATAAATATGTCAGCAATGGGATAATGAGACCCTAAGTTTTATAGCATTCCAGCCCACGAGACAAAACGCAAAGCGTTCACGGGACCTGGAATTTTAAGGGGTTAATAATTATTAAGTGTTTGGAGACTACAGGTAGTTGAGCCTTGTCTCATCATGATCTAAATCACTCAGATTACACAATAATAACAATAAATACAAAGCAGGAATCTCCTTAAAAAGGCATGTTTTGTCACCTCTGTCGCAGATCAGACCGTCATCGCGGGACGGGTGATTCTGTTACCTGAACCAGAGTTTAAATCCTAAATGTCAAGTAGAAAATCAAAGGTTCACCTGTTTGAGTCATAAATGGTGCGGTGTTAAGAGCAAAGAGGGTTGTTTTTGCTGTCTGATTTGACCGTTTGAGTTCGCATGATCAGTTTGAGTCGGTTGAAATTCACCCTTGTAGTTTCAGAACTTGGACACTTTGACTGTATTTGAACCGTCACAGTTCTCTTATGCGTTTTCTTCACTAAACAGTCATTAAAACACCGTCCTGAGTGCATTTGTTAAATGATGTTGGCCATAATTTAATGTTACGATGAGCCGCTGCGCTGAACCTTCCTGTGGAGGAGATCTGGGTAAATCGGTCGTGTGCTGCTCTAAATAAACATGACCACTCTAAATAACGTTTATTATGTTTAGGAGTCACAACTTGATCGTCTTTGTGAGTAGTTTTGATAACACACTTGAACCTCTGGTATTTTATTTCTGATGTTTGTTTCTTGCAGATTTGCCTTATTGTAACGTGACACAGGAGGGCTGTACCAACATTAGCTGTGTTGGTAAGTATAATTACTCAGCAGTTTAAGAATGAAAGTAAAGATTTTACATTAAAATGTTCTTTTACAACTTTAGTGATTGCTTCGTCTTCGTCTTCCTCCGCTTATCCGGGTCCGGGTCGCGGGGGCAGCATCCCAATTAGGGAGCTCCAGGCCGTCCTCTCCCCGGCCTTGTCCACCAGCTCCTCCGGCAGGACCCCAAGGCGTTCCCGGACCAGATTGGAGATGTAACCTCTCCAACGTGTCCTGGGTCGACCCGGGGGCCTTCTGCCGGCAGGACATGCCCGAAACACCTCCCCGGGGAGGCGTCCAGGAGGCATCCTGACCAGATGCCCAAACCACCTCAACTGGCTCCTTTCGATCCGGAGGAGCAGCGGTTCTACTCCGAGTCCCTCCCGAATGTCCGAGCTCCTCACCCTATCTCTAAGGCTGAGCCCGGCCACCCTACGGAGGAAACTCATTTCGGCCGCTTGTATCCGCGATCTCGTTCTTTCGGTCATTACCCAAAGCTCATGACCATAGGTGAGGATTGGGACGTAGATCGACCGGTAAATCGAGAGCCTGGCTTTCTGGCTCAGCTCCCTCTTCCCCACGACAGATCGGCTCAGCGTCCGCATCACTGCAGACGCCGAACCAATCCGCCTGTCGATCTCCCGATCCCTCCTACCCTCACTCGTGAACAAGACCCCGAGATACTTAAACTCCTCCACTTGAGGTAGGACCTCTCCCCCGACCCGGAGGTGGCAAGCCACCCTTTTCCGGTCGAGAACCATGGTCTCAGATTTGGAGGTGCTGATCCTCATCCCAGCCGCTTCACATTCGGCCGCGAACCTACTCAGCAAGAGCTGAAGGTCAGAGCTGGATGAAGCTAGGAGGACCACATCATCCGCAAAAAGCAGAGACGAGATTCTCCTGCCACCAAACTCGACACACTCCACACCACGGCTCCTCCTTGAACCGTCACCTTATCGTGGTGGAGGAGTTTGAGTGCCCTAATGATCCTAGGAGCTATGTTGTCTGGGGCACTTAGTGCCCCTGGTAGGGTCTCCCATGACAAATTGGTCTTAGGTGAAGGGTGAGACAAAGAACGGTTCGAAGGATCTTTCATGGCGGTTAAAACGAAGAGTCGGAGTACCCGGCCCGGAGGGTTACCGGGGTCCCACCCTGGAGCCAGGCCTGGGGTTGGGGCCCGTGAGCGAGCGCCTGGTGGCCGGGCTTTCGCCCATGGGGCCCGGCCGGGCCCAGCCCGAACCGGATACATGGGCTCGTCCAACTGTGGACCCACCACCCGCAGGAGGAACATGAAGGGTCCGGTGCAATGCGAATCGGGTGGCAGACCAAGGCGGGAGCCTTGGCGGTCCGATCCCCAGACAAGAAAACTAGTTCTTGGGACATGGAACGTCACCTCGCTGGCGGGGAAGGAGCCGGAGCTTGTGGCAGAGGTTGAGCGGTACCGGCTAGATATAGTCGGACTCACCTCGACACATTGCATTGGCTCTGGAACCCGAGACCTGGAGAGGGGTTGGACACTCTACTTTGCTGGAGTTGCTCCGGGTGAGAGGCGGAGGGCTGGGGTTGGCTTTTTGTTAGCCCCGAGACTCTCTGCCTGTGTGTTGGGGTTTACCCCGGGGGACGAGAGGGTAGCTTCCTTGCGCCTTCGGGTCGGGGAACGGGTCCTGACTGTTGTTTGTGCTTATGGGCCAAATATCAGTTCAGAGTACCCACCCTTTTTGGAGTCCCTGGGACGAGTGCTAGATAGTGCTCCGTCAGGGGACTCCATTGTCCTGCTGGGGGACTTCAATGCTCACGTGGGCAATGACAGCTTGACCTGGAGGGGTGTGATTGGGAGGAACGGCCCACCTAATCTGAACTCGAGCGGTGTTTTGTTATTGGACTTCTGTGCAAGCCGCAGTTTGGCCATAACGAACACCATGTTCGAACATAAGGATGCCCATCGGTACACTTGGTACCAGGGCAGCCTAGGTCACAGGTCGATGATAGATTTTGTAGTCGTATCATCTGACCTGCGGCCGTATGTTTTGGACACCCGAGTGAAGAGAGGGGCGGAGCTGTCAACTGATCACCACCTGGTGGTGAGTTGGATCAGATGGCAAGGGAACATGCCGCGTAGACCTGGCAGACCCAAACGCATAGTGAGGGTCTGCTGGGAACGCCTGGCAGAAGAACCTGTCAAGACGGTCTTCAACTCCCACCTCCGGCAGAGCTTTGACCACGTCCCGAGAGCAGTGGGGGACATTGAGTCCGAGTGGGCCTTGTTCCACTCTGCGATTGTCGAGGCGGCTGTTGCTAGCTGTGGTCGTAAGGTGGCCGGTGCCAGTCGTGGTGGCAACCCCCGTACCCGCTGGTGGACACCAGAGGTTCGGGGAGCCGTCAGGCTGAAGAAGGAGGCCTACAGGGCGTGGCTGGTCTGTGGGTCTCCGGAGGCAGCAGACAGGTACCGGATAGCCAAGCGGGGTGCAGCAGTGGCAGTTGCCGAGGCAAAATCTCGGGCGTGGGAGGAGTTTGGTGAGGCCATGGAGAAAGACTATCGATCGGCTCCAAAGAGGTTCTGGCAAACTGTCCGGCGCCTCAGGAGAGGAAGGCAGCAACTCGCTCACACTGTTTACAGTGGGGATGGGGAGCTGCTGACGTCAACTGAGGCTATAGTCGGACGGTGGAAGGAATACTTTGAGGAGCTCCTCAATCCCACCAATGCGCATTCCGAGGAGGAACCAGAGCTGGGAGGCCTGGGGATGGACTGTCCGATCTCGGGGGCAGAAGTTGCTGAGGTAGTCAAACAACTACACAGCGGCGGAGCCCCGGGGGCGGATGAGGTTCGTCCTGGGTATCTCAAGGCTATGGATGTTGTAGGGCTGTCATGGTTGACACGTCTCTACAACATTGCGTGGTCATCGGGGGCAGTTCCTAGGGAGTGGCAGACCGGGGTGGTGGTCCCCATCTTTAAGAAGGGTGACCTGAGGGTGTGTTCCAACTATAGGGGGATCACACTCCTCAGCCTCCCTGGAAAGGTCTACGCCAAGGTACTGGAGAGGAGGGTCCGATCGATAGTTGAATCTCAGATAGAGGAGGAGCAATGTGGTTTTCGTCCTGGCCGTGGAACTGTGGACCAGCTCTATACCCTTGCAAGGATGATGGAGGGGGCATGGGAGTTTGCCCAACCAATCCACATGTGCTTTGTGGATTTGGAGAAGGCTTATGACCGTGTCCCCAGGGGCACCCTGTGGGGGACGCTCCAGGAGTATGGGATGGGTGGCTTTCTGTTAAGGGCCATTCAGTCCCTTTACCAGAGGAGCGTGAGTTTGGTCCGCATAGCCGGTAGTAAGTCGGACCTGTTCCCAGTGAGGGTTGGACTCCGCCAGGGCTGCCCTTTGTCACCGGTTCTGTTCATCACTTTTATGGACAGAATTTCTTTAGTGATTGCGCTGAGTCAATATTAAACAAAAAACACACATTTCTCCATCAAAAAGTATTACAGACGGCTGCTCAGGGGAGAAATCTGGGTGTGTGTGTGTGTGTGTGTGTGTGTGTGTGGGTGTGTGTGTGGTACAAGATTATGAGGGGACACACAGCAAATTAATAAAATAATGTGGTTCAGAGTCTCCAAAAGCAACACCGCTCATGTCCACCTTTGTTTACCTTATGGAGTGGACTTTCCCGCGCGTATTAAGCGCCGCCCACAAGCTCGGGAATTAACGCATTCTTGAGAAGTCCCTCAAATTTATATATGAACACTACACCGCCCGTACCAGCCCGAACTCACGCCATCCAGCCCGACCAAACCCCCACGCCAATGTCTAAGACGTCATTCCCATCTGTACCGGGTCGGCCCAGGCCGGGTAGCCCCAGTCGGCCCCAGCCTGGCCCGGTTGTTTCCACACATCCTTGCTTCTGGGTAATCAACATGATAATGAATGATAATGAATTGAGCATGCCTTAAGCCCATGTGGGCTGATTCTACCCACCAATCAGAGGCTTGCTCTAATGGAAGGTGTGAATTTGCTGTCAGCAGTGGGTGTGTTGGCCCTGGTTGGCCTGAAGCAGACCCCCTCGAGAAGAGGGCTGAGAATGAGCCTTGGTTGGCCCGGAAAAATACCAGGCCACCCAGATATGTAAACAACCTACGCTACCCGGCCCGGGCCGACCCGGTACAGATGGGAATGGCGCTTAAGCGCCATAAGGTGATGCTGGTAACTGTTGGGTCTTTCATCTGTTGGCTAAACTTGTCTTTTGGGTGCTTTTGTCTTGCTGTCTTTTATACACGGTGTCTTGGTGTTGGTTCTCTGTCCAGCTAATAATACGACAACCACCCCACCTCCAGCCACCCCTTCCACGACTACTTCTCCTCATTCCACTGTTGTCACCACCACCTCTAACACCAATACCACAGGTAACTGTTGCCTTAAAGCCTCAGCTGTTCTGTGTTTCGTGTAGCTCGCCGTGTCCTTAAGAATGTCGCCACTTCCTAGTGATCTTCTTTATTGAGGGAGATGTTGGAAGCCAGGTACAGGTCGACCTTTTCACTTCGGTTTGGGTCAAATCTGAGTGATGCAAGCGTCACCGTAGCAACCGCCAAGTCGTTTGTGTCAGATGTTCTTCCTCAGAAGCCTCACAGTCTTGTTGCAGAACCTCAACTTCTAAATGTTTGTTTTAAAAAGAGTAGCTGAGAAATTTAGATCTGCCTTGTTTGCGTATTTAGTGGAGCTTCTGCTGTCAGTTGTGGAAAGTTTTTGTTATAGAAGAATAAAAGAGTTAACGAAGATTCCCGACTTCCTTACTTCTCGCTGTCGGGAACGCAATAAATGTCTTCTCAAAATATTCACAGGGTCGTTGAGGGCTTCTGTAACTCATCTGAAACTCTTCATTTCATTTCTGCACATCAGAAATGTTAGTTTGTGACCAAACTGCAACAAGCACGTTTTCACATCGTGTGCTCAACATCCGGCAAATGTATCAAAGTCACCAAATATTTCCATATTTTTTCACGTTCTGTCTCTGGCGGTCACCGGTGTTCTGTAGTTTTTTTATAGCAGCGGGGATGCCAATGCTGTTTGATTTTAATATGCTGGGGATCTTTTACCCTGTTCAGTATGAATCACTACCAGGCACGGCAGTTTGGGTTGAGGATGAAGCTGCTTGTATCTTCCTGTGGGGAATAAATGTACGTTTAGGTCTCCGTAACCAGGATGTTCATTTCATTTCACTGACAAGCCACTGAAGTACTAAGCGATGCTGCCAAATCAGCCATAACTAATGTGTTTTCTCTCACTGTGACTTGTTTTCAGACAATTCAACAGTTACTACTGTCGCACCGAATCCTAACACAACCTCCACTTCATGTAAGTCCTGTTCTGTATGTCGGATTATAATTTTAACCAGAATAATCTGATTTCTGTGGTCTGTTTTTATTGTAGTACCAAACACCACAACAGCCCCCCCTCACAAAAACTCAACGTTTGACGCTGCAAGCTTCATCGGGGGAATAGTGCTGGTGATGGGCCTGCAGGCCGTTATCTTCTTCCTGTACAAGTTCTGCAAATCCCAGGACCGTAATTACCACACTCTCTGAAGTGGTGGCACTTCAGGATCCTCATCATTCAGCCGATTCTTACCGTCGACCCCGTAGAACACCAGAGTGGACTCAAACCTTGTTTCCAAGCTGAGTTTTTTTGTTTGTTTGTTTTGTTTTTTGTGCCAATCAATGTTTTGAACTCTGCTCCTGTGTACTTGTCATGTAATTTCATCTTGCACAAACGAACAGGTCTTGAGTATTACATAATTTGGTAGCTGCCCCCACCTACCTCCATCCTGCCATTAGTCATTCTGCACAGAGCGTTTTCCAGCAAATGGAGTGGGCTTGTGTTATTTACAGCCCCTCTTCTCGTGTCTTTCTCAGTTAAACGCGCCACACGAGTTAAAGATCCAGTCAGATCCAGCCGCTTTCCTGTTGACGCTCAGTTTGGAAACACGATGTGAGCTAGCGACGTCAGATGATTCAAAAGTGACTTTCCTTCCGTCCACACATCTGTTTAGTGTATATTTGCTCTGAGATGGTGGAAGAAAAGAAACAAGAGACTAAAAGCAGCACTTGGATCATCTGACGCCAGATGGGACGGCGCAGGGGCTAAGTTGTGTTTGCTGAGTGGCTTCTCTGTCGTTGACGGATGTTGCTTGGTTTTCCTGAGAAGTAAAAAATGTCCACCTTCCAGTAGAGCAGCCCGAAGCAATCAATCATTTATGGAGCTTGTTTCAGAGCCACAAATCCCTCAGCCGTCCGTTCGGATCATTAAATCTTCTGGGTCGCTAACGTGGAGCTGGCCCTTCCTTTCTGTCAAGTAGTCAAACAGCATCCGAGTGAATTATGGTAGAATATTTAAAGCAGGTGATTCATTTGTTTAATGTGTAGAATAGAGTGGAAAATGGCATGCACCTTCCTTGATGTGGACAGTGAAGTGCCTTTAATGTCCAGGATGAGTGAAAGTGAGTAAAACAAGTCTCTCCTCTGGGTTTTAGCCCAAGTCGTTCTTTAGTTTTTATTTTTTCATTTTTTTAAGAAAGCGTCAGTATTTTGGTGCTGATGTTGCAAAGAGCTGGACTGAAGAGCCGCTTATTGTTTTCTCTCGAGTCTGTGGGAAGTGCAGGTGAAAGTCCTGAGTGAGGAGTCTGACATCATCCCACCAGCGAATGTGGACTAAATTATTTAAGTGCTCTCTATTTTTGCAGGATCTGACGCCATCTCCGAATTCCTTCCCACCTCAGACCCAGCGTATAACTTGTATTAAATTACAGAACGAGATGGCAGGAAACGTTTTGTTAAAGGTGTGAAAATTCTTGTTGTTTTAAAAGCGACTGCCAAAACAAGTGGAATAAAACTAGAATGTATAAGAGTCAGAGTTGCAAAAAGGAGGCTCTTGTTCAGTCTTCGGATTAGCTTGCTGCTATGTTTGTCGTTTTTCTGTTCTGTACATAGCCATGGCCAGAGTTCTGCGTGGTGTTCTAGATATGTTCGCTTTCTTTTCTCTTAACTCTTAGTGCATGCTGAATGCTTGAAAATTCAACACTGTCCCTCCGAACTTAGTCATTACTTGGAAAATGTCCGTATACACTCAGAAAACACTGGTTTGTGATTAGCCTCGATGCTAATGGACGGATGCATTGAAAGGGTGTGTATTAAGCCAAAGTCTTGAGTTTTGGTGTACAGTTTGGAGCGTTGCATTCACAAGTTCTGTTTTGGTGACTAGTAAATGCTTTTCATGTTCCAACCCCCTTAAAAAAGATGCCTGTATAAATATTCTTAATATTACTAATGATGGAATGACATTAATTAAGGTGAATGCAAATAATGAGTTTTAGCTTGTATGATGTTTTTGGGGGCTAGCATGTTTTCTGCTGCTTACCGTTTACCTGCAGTCACCTGGTGGCATTAGGCTGCAGCCCAAAGACTGGTGTAACAGGAAGGCTGCGACCTTTGACCTTAAGCTGCACCCTTCTGCTCCCTCCCTGCATGTGGAGTGCACTCACACAAATTAAGAGAAATATTTTAAATGTTATTCACCACCTGTGTCCTAATGGAGGAGTCTCCATTCTGCATTTACAAATTATTACTGTCTGTGCACCTCTTGAGGAAAAAAGTGCCTTATTCCGGTAGAAACCATTGCTACAGTTGTGTCGTAACACGATGCACCATACTTGCAAACATCGCTGACACGCAGCGCGTTTAGGCCCCTGTGTCGTATTCTGCTTTGCCACATGCAGCCTTAAGTCTTCTGTCAAACCCACAGAGCTGTTGCAGTGAGTAGCTGTTCATGCAGAACCCTAACAGTCTGATGAAGATGTGACAAACACGTTTCAGCTACATGAATCTGGTTTGGAGAGCGACAACTCACCAGCTCTTCGTAATAAAACCCTCTGGAGAAGTTGGAATCACAGGCTTCTGGCGTTAGTCAAACTCCACGTTTTTTTCTAACCGGTCAGATTTTAGTTAAAGTTCAAAATTCAAATTTGCTTGGCCATAGAGGATGTGCCCGTCAACTTTCCAGCCTTGCAAGTGTTTGCTGTGGCCCCTAGTTTTGTTGGTACGAGCTTTTGCTTTTCTATCATCAAACACACACACACACACACACACAGCCATATGTAAACACTCGACAGTGCCACAATGCCTCCTAAAATGTGCTTTTACGCTCCCTTTTTTGTGCCTTTTGTTTTTTGGCCTCGTTTTCTGGTGTTGCCAACGTTAAACCAATAAAGTTTGAATATTGTTGACCAAATCGCTGCATTTGCTCTTTAATGGACACCAGTTTTACCTTCCTCTGAGGGGCGGGGGATAAATGTGGGACAAAGATGCACTCACGAGGCTGCATTGTCATGGATATAAGTGCCCTGACAACAAAAGGTGGTGTATCAAGTTCTTGTGATGCATCGTCTATCTTGTTTTTTTTTTTTTTTTTTTGTTTTTTTTTACCGTGTCCTGTCTGGCTGTGAAGCAAGCAGAATTGATGTCTGAATGCTGGTGACAAGCCTTACAGATTTACTCTCAGGTGGAGCATCAAAGCGTTTGCTTTTAATGTCACGCCTGATACTTAAAACTTTATTGTTATTGTTGTTGAATGCTTTGTAATTCCGACCAGACACGGAGACAGAGGTGAAAGAGAAAGGAAAAGAAAAGGTGGGGAGAGGGGGGGGGGGGGTTCCACAAAAATAAACAATAACGAACAAGAGTCTGCTTCTAGACCTGCAGAAAAAGACAAAAAAAAAAAAAAAAACAAAGGGACACAAAAAAAGTGACACAACAACAATACAACAAGATCTACCTATCACTGCGTCAACTTGATGAAAAGAAAAAATATATATATATATATATAATCAACACTGCGTAACTGAAGAATCACGATAATAAATCACAACGCATTAAGTGCCCACCATAGTCTTAAGACCTGTGTTTAACGTGCCCAAGCCCATACTTTTGAGAGCACCATGTGAGCACCTGTGTGTGTACACGCGCTTGTTTATTTAAGGTTTCTCTATAGGAGCGCCCAACAGAGAGTGTGAGGGACCACAGATCCGCCCCCCAAAGATGCGCAGGAGACGGGGGGAGCTGCAAGTTCCAGAGATCCAGGTGCTGCCCCAGAACGCAGGAACCCCAAGGAGACTGCAACCAGGAAGGCCCCCGCACCCCTCGAGAAGCACAGAGGATCGCCCCGGGGGGCCACAACCAGCAGCCGGCAGAGTCCCTGGAGATATCAGCGGCAAGCCCACAGGCCCACCCGCAGCCTCCCACCCCCTAGCCGGCCGAGCCCGGGACCCAGGGGCGACCACCCCCGCCGGGGACCCAGCAGAGCCCAGGGACCCAGACCCCACCAGGCAGCCACCGGGATCTAACAGGCAGATGCCAAAATCTTAAACCCCCAGACCCGGTTGCCACGAACACTCAGGCAGACCAAGGCACAAGCCCCCACACCAGGTGTGGCAGGGGGAGGGGGGACAGAGATCTATATCATCAAGAGAAGTTCCATGAGAGGGGAGGACCCAAAGGTCCCACCTGACATATACAGTCATACACAAACACAGTCACACGCTCCCTCCCTCATGCTCACACATGCACATACAACCCAAGACTTACAAAAATGCACGCCGGACACCCACTCATACTCCCCATACACACCCTATTCACTCTGGTCCCGGTACTGCTGCACATTGGGTACAACCATCACCGGTAACCAGAGTTTGACCCTTTCTGCTGGGGTGCTGATGAGCAGGCTCCCCCGCCCAACGCTGAGCACAGCAACCCACCACCCCAGACCCCAACCAGACGGCCAGATCTCCCTCCTAGCCTCCAGCCCCAGGAAGCCAAGCAACAACAGAGGTGGCTAAGACCCCTAGTCTCCCTCCGCCTGCTCCAATATAGTGTTGTGTGATCATGAGGTGTATTCCATGGCTGTGGTGAGCGGGCAGTGCGGGCATCATCCGGCATATGCCAGCTGATGCCACCGCACCACCCCACTTACACCCTCAGCCATCAGTGTCTAAGTGCGGTTTAAAATTGGAAGTGGGCACCGGCACCCGGGAGGAGGCTGAGATATCCCCCTGCCAAATGCAGTTGAATGTGCTCACTCCCAAGGCCCTAAGTGTGTGTTTGTGTGGAATGTCGTCAGTGGAAGTGTATAAGGTGCAAATAAAATTGGGGGGCAGGTTGCCACAGGAATGCGGAAATGGGGTCCACCCCCCAAGGTCCTGTGTGTATGTTTGTGTGATGATGTGAGGGAGCAGGAGGAGAGAAATATGCGGGGATGGGGAGGAATGGCTGGTTGGGCTTAGCCCTCCAGGGAGCCAGCTCCCCTACTGGCCCCAATAGGCACCTCTGTTGTCAAATCGCCACCCAGGGCATGGAGACCCCAGCCCATCCTGCCAGGGTCCAAAGCAGCAGCATTACAGAGCCTCACGGAGTCTTGTAACAAATGCTCAGCAGTTGAACTCGTGGAAGAGAGTGAGCAGCACAGCTGAATCTGGAACATGACTCAGCACATTCTGCATATAGGAAAAACTTGATACTTTTAAACAATGAATGTAATTTTCACCCAGATGATTCATTTAAGTCTTTATACACTCTGGAAGCTAAAAAAATAAATCAGCTTTAAAAAAATTAACAGCCATTGAGCCAAACCTGGGGACGCGTGGAAGTCACGCGGTATCAAAGATGCAGGGTCAGGAGGCTGCACATGCACACACAAGGATGCTGTTTGTGAAACAAGGGGGGATCTGGACAGGCCTCTGCTAACCTGATTGTGTCCAGTCATGCTCTGTAATCTAATCTATGTGAGCACAGAGAAACAATGCACTAGGTTGAGCTTCTCTAGCAAACACCATTTCTGATCATACCAAGAATACCAGCAGCAAAGAAAAAAGTTTCTTAGACAATCTGAGCAGAAATAAAAGGTTTGTTTTTGTTTTGCCTCCATCGCATCAATTTCTGGGGAAATCTCAAAACACATCTGATATTAGTAATTTTATAGACTAAAGGTCACAAGCTGGTGACAACTGTTGACTTGAACCTAGAAAAATGTTGTCAAAACAGCAAATATTACATTTTTAGTTAAAAGCAACAGCTAAATAACTTATAAGGGCAGTAGTTATGTTAAAATAAAATAAAACCCAAAAAGCCACCCAGAATAATTTATTTTCCCCCAACCTAATGAATGGTAAATAACCTTTTAACCACTGCCCCCTAGTGGACATAGTGCAGCAAAGCTCTAGGAAAAGTAGAAATGGGGTATTTAAGCATTTATGTACTTTGGAGATGTGAAAAATGTGCAGACAATATCTAAAAAATGTATGCTTTATTAAAAGTGCCAAATTAATCAGCTTTAATCATGGCAAATGTCATTATTTAAGGAAGGATTTTTGTGCTCGCACCTCTAAACGTTTTATAATCAAGTTCTGCTCACTGGAATTTATTCTGGGTCTGATTTTTTACTAAAAATCTCTCAAGCTATTGGAAGTAAGAGGAACAATTATAACGGGGAACAAAGGGAAGTCTTCTAGCTGTAGAGTCAAAGACAGCTCTCAAGCATCTTGTCACGTTTCCCAGGACACGTCGTCTTGTTTTAGACGGCTTCTGAACTTGTGGGTCTCTCTAAGGAGCTGCAGGTTGTTCTGAGCTGTCGCAGCTTTCCTCCTCTTCCGTTTGGCTTTTACAGAAGAAGGAACAGGTGCTTTCATCCCACTTGGCTTTGTTGCTGTGTGCTCGTCATCATCTAACGAACCCTGGGTCAGTTTCTGGACCTGTGGAGGAGCAGAGGACATCTAAGAAGTGTTCTGAATTTCAAGTGGAAACTACTGCAGTGAAAATGTTCACTATGCATAGAGAACAGGAGAATTAGATGTTTTCACAAGTGGAAATCCAAATGAGCAAACTGGAAGAGAAAAAGTAGCTTCTGTTTACAGGATATAAAAAATGGGCTCTTTGTTTTAGCGCTGGCATCTGCATCAACGTGTCAAACACAAGTGGGAAGTCATGCAGGTAGGTGGGAGGATAAAGAAATTGGCTGAGCTGTAGCTATTTGCACACACAATCAGCTTGCCAGTAGACTCCCCAGAGGATTTCCCGCTTTGTTCAGACTTTGCTTTATTTGCGTGTTTTGTAGGTCGGTTGGGTAAAGTCCACAAAGAATCCAGCCCATTCCTGTTCAAGGTAGTTTGCATCCCCGTGGAGAATTAAAAAAAAGTGTCTAAAAGAACTGCTGTGCAAGGATTAAGTTTCCTGCTGGAACAGAAACTTATTAAAGCACCAAATTAAGTCTTTAAATGAAGGTACCGTCTGCTGGTGTTTACGGAGCTTCATTATCTGAGCTTCCTTCTCCTCCATCCTGGCCAGCAGCCTCTCCAGATCCCTCTGCAGCTGCTCCTTCAGCTCCTGCTGCTGGGTCACTTCAATCTGACGCTCCAACTCCTGATGCTCACTATCAAACACCTTCATTTACAAATACTGATAAGATGTTGAAAGAAAAATGTGCAACACCAAAAAATTCTCACAAGCTCATCTGTCCAAGCTCATCCTGCAGAGCCAGGAGGAGGTCGCACAGCACGATGGAGGGCTGATCAGCAGACAGACTGCCAGGTTTCCCCAAAGCACTGGAAGGTGTGGAGAAGTCTTTCTGGAGGCTTTTGTTGGCTCCACATCCAGACCGGTGCAGGGCGCTGACACGCTCACACAGCTGGGGCTGGTGGTGCTTCATCATGTGGAGGATGCTCTGGACGTTAGCATGGACTGAATGGCTCGGACTTGTCGACTATGAAGTTGAAGGGGACACAGAATCAGTCGAAATGACTGAGAAGGAAGAAAACGTGCCTAATTTTAAAAAGTGACTCACTGTTCCTGCAACAAAAGGCATTTTTTTGTGCCTCAGACTGCCTGATGCCGACTCATTCTGTTCAGATGTTTTCTGTGAAAGGAACACGGCTAATATGCACACTTTACACATCTAAATACCAGGAGTCAGTTTACCAAACAAGCTGGAAACTTACCTTAAACGTCTTTCTTACCGTCTTCTTGGGCTTCGTTTCTTCAGAAGGTAACGCAGACAACCGAACGCTGACATCCAACTCTCTCTGCAGCTGCGGGAACAAAATAAAAATCACTTCTGAGTTTTAGTTTAATTTGTTTATGCAAAGTCAAGCTGTTGGTGCCTAAAGAAACAAAAAGCTGCCTGACCTCATCCGCCTTCTCCTGCACAAGTTTACGCTCATGCTCCTCTTTAAGCAGGCGCTGCTCCAGAACGGCAAGCTTCATCTGAAACAGTTTAGTTTCTGTTGAACATGAACTAGGCAACAGCACAATTATTGCGAATAAGCAGCTTTAAATCTACTTTCATGTACCAAATATGATTGTTGTCACCTCAGCAAGACTTTGGGTTTGGCTCAATTTCTGACACTCGGACTCGAGTTTCTCTAGCTTCTCTCGCTGAATTTGGCTGCTTGTTTGTTGGCTCTGCAACGAAGCCTAGAAGGGAGTAAAAGATGGAACAAAATGATTTTATTGTTTTACTGTCATTTATTTTCGAGCCTTTCATATTTGAACAAATCCAGGAACAAAAATAATCGCCTGTTATGCTTTTGAGAAATGTGTTTTATTTGAAAAACACAGACTTTTACAAACCAATATGGCTGCTAAAATCTTTTTACATAAGTAAATAAAATCAGGCTCACACCCAGGATTCTGCAAAATTATATATTTTTGCATCGCTTGTACCTCATTTTCCATCAGAACATTCCTCTCCTTCTTGACGTTTTCAACCATTTTCCTCATGTAATCCAGCTGCTTCTCAAGAACCTTACAGCGAGCCTCTGCAGACTGCAGTTTCAAGTCCAGCTCTGTCATTCATGCAAAAAAAAAAAAACTACTGAAACACGTACAGATGGTAATTTACATAATATTTTTGACTAATTCAAATTACAGCTCAAGTGAAGAGGTTTTCATTCAACACTAACCTTTCCTGGCCGAATCAGTCTCAGACAGGCTGGCTGCTGTTTGACTATGGGATGCTGGAACCTGCTGCTGTTTCTGAGCATCATGGGAGAATTGAAGGTAGCTCTTCTGTGCCTGCTTTCTCTCCAGCTCTAGCCTTCTGATTTTCTCCTGGAGGGTTTTCAGTGCATCTACAACAGCTGAGGAAAAAGATCACACACACACACACACACACACACACACACACACACACACACACACACACACACACACACACACACACACACACACACACACACACAACATAAATGTAATAGCACGTGGTCACAAAATAAAAAAAAGAACACACTAAGAGAGATGCTGTGCCTCACCTTTGCTGTCAATATTTTGTGTGGTCTGAGACAGATGGTTCCTGCTGGTAGATGGCAACACAGGAGGCTCCAGCTGACTTGATGATAATATCCTGTCTGGAGGCTGGTAGTAGCTCCCAATGTAACTGTTTTTTGAGGGTGAGTCTAAAATCTACAAATAGGATATTCTGTTATAAACTGTGAAAGGTCTGCAATCAATGCTTATTTTGATGTCCATAAGCTTAAAATATTAAGAAAATATGATGCAAGGTTGTCAATCTCAAGATTTGTTATAATTTAATTTTTAGATAAGTTATTAGCTATTAAAGTAGTTTAAATAAAAGTTGCAAATCGAAATTTTGATTTAAAATAATTTTAATAGCTTTGTGTAGTTTTGCACTACATCTTCATTTAGAAAGAAACAAGCAGCTTATCAATGAGCAGCAAATCAAATAAAAGTAGCCCTATGTTTTACTAAAATACAGCTGAATGTTGAAATTAACCAATCAGACGTAATTAATCGAACGGTCGATTTCAAACACAAAGGCTGCTATCAAACAGAAAACTCTTATGCCTAAAAGCTGTCAGCGTTTCACCGTTAATGTTTTAAAAAACTAATAATCAACTTTCCATGCCATCTCAGAGCAGTTAAGATATTTTTGTTTGTATCGTATTTGAAAGCATAATCATAAAACAAAAAACGGCTGCTAGGAAAACAAACAATCTCCAGCTAACGCGAAAACCAATACAGGCAGCTAATGATCAATTAGCTAATTTATCTTACCTGCTCCTTTTGTGTCGTCATTTTAGATAAAAACAACGAAATGTGTTCTGAACCACTCGCGTGCTTGCATTCAACTCTCCCAGGCGGTTGGTGGTTAGTTTAAAACAGCTTTCTGTCGCTAGTCGCTACTGTCGCTACCCGATCCGTACCGGAAACCCGATCGTTACCACGCATGCAAACTGAGATGACAGGGAGTCCGCACTTTTAAAATTTCCCTCCATTTTCCGCCCTCCTCACTGTGGTTCCGCTTGTACCAAGTTCCCACCTCCTCCTTAATGTTAGAATGTTCCAGACCTTTTGTTGTTGCTGAAGACAAGCAACCAAATAAAGTAAAATGAATAGACTACATGCAGTAGAAATGAACCCTTTTACAAGACAAAATAAAAAAATGTTGACATACTTGAACTACAAAGAAAATCCATATAACACACAGCATCCAAAACATTAAAACGTACATTTATATTAAGCGTGTTTACAAAAATGTTTATTTAATTGATCTTCCTAATGTGACTCAAATATCATAAAAATGTAAAAACATCTGCCAGAAAGTGAAATTTTAAATGTAATTTGAGAAACAACAATTACAAAAATTGCATGTTGCTGTTTTAAGATCAGATGCAGGTATCTTATAAAAAGAAACTGGTTATACTGGAATCCTATTTTTCAATAAATATAAACAAAATTTCATTATCTTTATGAAAGTGAGCTTATGTCAAATGTGCTTACCTTTGTTTTCTCACTTTGGCTATTTTTAGGTTTCCAGATGGTAAAAGCAACTCATTGTACAGTTTACAGTCTGGTAATCAGATGGTGAAGCCTGAATAGTTCAAAAGTATTCTCTTATTTTTTTTTACAAATAAATAAGACACACACACAAAAAACAAACCCAATTTTGAAAATGTTCTCAATTTTTATCTAGTATTATAATTGTTTTACACACGTGTTTATTTAGACTTGTCATTTAACACAGATGAAGTTTAACAGACAATGGCCTAAGTATAATCTACAACATTCACTGCTATCTTTCTCCTGTTTACTGATTTTCTTTCTGCCTGTAATTTTTGATAAACAAGAAAACACGAGGGGGGGGGGGGGGCTACAGTTCCTTGCGAACTGTATGACGGGGGTTGTAGTAAAGAAGACATCCTCGTCATAACAAATGGATAGGGAAAGTAATACAACTCCCGTGGACCTTTTCTCCTGAAATAGAGTGATTTCAGACTAGCCAATCATTTCTAAGAAATTGAAAGGCCCCGCCCAAAAATGTCAATTTGACGGTGCTGATTGGTTTAAACGACCTGCCTGTCACATGTACACCCTCCTCTTGTTCTTCTACCCTGGGAGTCTGCCCAGAGGAGCCGAGGCGTATATCAGCGGACAACCTGCCCCGAAGAATGCTGGCACAGTGAGTCCATGAAAGTGACAGGTTTTATCTCAGCCTCTCAGTGAAAACCGTGTGCTTTAATTTATTATTTTCGCTAGTCTTGTTGTAATTCTGGCGCCTGTTAACGAGCAGCTTGAGAAGCATGAAAGGCTGAGAGAGAATTCAGGCAGATGGGATGAATGGACCTCACATGGTTATGTCGAGTTTTACTAAAATAGCAAAAGTAACGAGGCGCAAACGTGCCGTTTTTACATTGAAACTGTGTCTGCAGGCGTTTAAATGCCAGGTTAGAGAGTTTGTGTACATTCTGGTGTTTTTCTTGGAAGTGGGCACCAGGACAAACAACAAGGGTGCAATCGATGACGCACTGGCAGAAGATTTTCATCATGATTGTGTTTGAAAACCATGTTGGTGTTACTCAGAAATACATAATTTTATTATGTTTAATTAATTTTTGCATCATAGTGATGAAGCCGAATGATTTTATTGTTTTAAAGCATTTCCCCCCAGCAGAACTGATATTTCCAGCATATATTTTTTAAACTAATCAGATTTAAATATCATTTTGTTTATCATAATGCAGGATGTTTCTATTGTATGAGGATAAGTGAAACCGTTTTTTAATATTCTTATATTGTGCCTTTTTTACCAGTTTATTGCTGTATTTTTGTTTTCATTGCAAAATGTGTCCAATATGGCAGCTGCAGAATTTTTTTGTCAACATTTCATTAATAATAATAATAATAATAACCTTCACAAACAGAAAGAAATATGATCCAAAAATATGGACGATCAGTCCAACACAAATGCAGCTGCATGTCGTCTTCTGTCTTGAAGGTTTAATTTTAAGATTTAAAGATGGAAACTTACAGTTTGTTGTGTTTTTGCAGCCTGTTTTAAGACTTCTCAAGCATTAGTCCTATAAAAAGTGATGGAAGTACAGGACCAGAGCTCTATGGGGAGATGGGACGGGCTGGGCAGCCGCGATGCTTGCTCCAGAGCTGAGACCATGGAGAACATCTGCCAGGATGTCATGAGGAAAGTGGAAGCCATTGGACCCATAATGGCCTTGGCTCCTGTGTCACCGGTCTTGGGAAATCCTCCAAACAGTGACCTGAATGATGTCCTGGCTCACCTTCTCATGCTCTCCAAGAGATGCCCTTTCAAAGACGTCAGAGATCGATGCATCCAGCTTCTGCATGACATCCAGGTGGGAGATTAATGTTAAACTCGCATTTCATTCCCCTTTAGTGTTTGCATCATTGTGCTTCTGCCATCTGTCCATCCTGCTCTCTTCACCTCCTCATAAGCATAGCAAACAAAGTGGTTTAGTCAAAATCTCAACAAGACTCATACATAGGGATGGGTACTGAATTCAGTACTTTTTAAGGTACCGACCGAATTCCATAGTACCGACTGAGCACCGATTCACATCATTTCAAACGGTGCCTCGTTTCGGTACCTGTCCATAACGAGAACTTGCCAAGACAACTGCGCATGCGCAAGAGCATTATGTCGTCGCTTGCTGCGAGCGAGTTGTAAACAGAGCAGCATGGTAGAAAGAACGCACGCTAAAGCTTGGGTCCACTTCACTAAATGTGATGGGTAACTGGGTGATGATGAAACCAGCGACAACGATCTAAGTGAGACATCCTCATCTTAATCTGCTCCGGTAGGTAAATAAAATGTTTAAGATAACATTAGCTTGATATGTTAGCTTCCATTTCGCTAATGGTGCGTTCGCTTTCTCCTCGGAACTCCGAATTTACGACTAGAAGAACATGAACGCGCTCTAAAGTTTGACTTCACTTTACTAAATGCGACGGGTGATTGGGTGAAGATGAAACCAGTGACAACGGTCTAAGTGTGAGGCATCATCGTTTAAATCTGCTCCAGCAGCTAAATAAACTGTTTAAGATAACGTTAGCTTGATATGTTAGCTTCCATTGCCACCACTGTTATCAGCTAATGGTGCGTTCGCTTTCTCCTCGGAAATTCTAACTTCCCAGTAGGAAAAATCAAATGAAAAAAGATGGTAAAAGGAATGAAGATACACAGTAAATTTAGTTCACAGTAAAGATGTTTGCTTCAGTTTAATTATTAGCTTATAAAACTACAAGGACGATGTTAAAATACAAACAGTTGTATGTTATTTATCGTGATATTTATCAAATATTGTTATATATTGAGAAAATAATATATTTAATTATAAAAGAGAATTAAAATAATAAACACTCAAAAGTATCGAAAATTGGTACTGTTAAGTACCGGTATCGATTCGTAGGTACCGGGAATTAGTACCGAATGGATTCAAATGTCAAAGGTACCCATCCCTACTCATACATGTTTACAGTCTATGATGAGTCAAAACAACACATTCACGCTCTCTTCAAGTGCTACACATTTATAATCCCCGGTGGTCTTGTATAATCCACAACTGGAAAAAAATTAGGTCTAGTTTAAGAAAAGTTGTAGCTGCATGGTGGCGCAGTGGTTAGCACTGTTGTCTCGCAGCAAGAAGGTTGCAGGTTCGAAACTTGGCTGCAGCCTTTCTGCGTGGAGTTGCATGTTCTCTCCATGCAGGCATGGGTTTCCTCCGGGTACTCCGGACATGCCCTATAGATTCACAATTGTACGTTGCTTTGGATAAAAGCTTCTGCCAAATAAATAAACAAACATAAAACATAAAAGTTGGTTAAAGTGGACAAATCTGATATTTGCAAGGATTTTCAACACATATTTGGTGGGGAATAGAAGGTTTACTTTAGAATAAAAGGTTGTTTATTACGAAAATTAATTTTTTTTATGATTATTCAATGATTAAATCAAAACACAGCCTCCAAGAGTGCATTCTAACAGTAGTTTCAGTATTCTTCACATCAGCAAAAGACTAAAATACAAGTACACATTTAAAAATAATGCAAACAAACCAACAAAAAACAAAACAAATCCCCCTCTGATCCAGGAATGAGAAGGTATTGTGAGTTTTATTCACTTAAAGTACACCAGTCTCTTGCTTTCATCATTGTTTAGAAGCATTCATAACCTTTTCCTCGGGAGCCGGTCGGATTCTCATTAGATCCAAATCATGAGTGAGTTAATCTTATGTTTCCAAGCTGCATGTTTGTGGCTAAAACACAAGTTTGGACCAATCGGTGTCCTGGACTTGCAGCTACAGGTGTTGGTTTTATAATGTGCAACAGAAGTCTTACAGTGGCAGCACTCTTTTCACCAGCGCTGATCTGATTGGACAAGGTTTACTTGTAAACGGTGAGAGGCGGATGCTTCACTCACCTGCCAAGTGCTTGCGTTTCTGCTGAGGACATCTCGGAAGGTGTTAAAAACATTTTGGTACACCAGGTTAAGTCTGACCACCCACAGGTCAGTTCTTAATGATTGGAGGGGGTTTACATGACAGAAATGTCAGTGGCAGGCTGAATGCTGATGGGGATTCTTATAATGTAAGGATTTAAAAGTAAACATTTGTTGAACCTAAATTCAATGTGGGTTTATTTAGACTGCTCCAAATTATGAAAATCAAAAGCTAAATTTAGGTTGTTTTTCTGGGAAATGGACTGTTTGGTTGCTGTGGGATTATTGTTTTTGCGGAAGTGTTTTTTCAACATGAAAGGGGGGGGGGGGGGGGTGAGAGGGAGAGAAAGCTGCTTTAAGGGTTTAGCAGTACACACTGTCTGGTATTTCTGAATTATGCTAAGCTGCATTTGCACAAAGCTCACCAAATATTGCATTCATGGGCCCAGTTTCTCTCTGATGTGAGCGCGCGCGCACGCACACACACACACACACACACACACACACACACACACACACACACACACACACACACACACACACACACACACACATGCACCTTTTCCAACCAGTGGCGCCTTGTCCAAAGGGGGGCGTTGGGGCGCCGCCCCACCAGTCTTACAGGAGGAAGAGGAAGATAGGAATCACAAAATATCAACCAAAATATGAAAATGAAACTAAACAATCTATACATCATACAGAATATAAGTGCTGTGTTTAATCTGCATTTAAGTGAAGTTTAAAAATGTTCTCTGACACTTTTACCATGACCAAATCGTCTTGAGACATATTTCCTGTTCCTTTTCGCGCGCAGCAATCTTTACCACCGACCTACGCTATAACTGGTGCACGCGGTTTGCATCCTGCTCCAATACAAAGAATAGGAGAGCCTTTGAGTGCAGAGGTTTGCAACAAAACCGGGTGGAGTCTCAGCTCAGGATGGTCACCTGGAATCAGAAGCTGCTCTACAGTTGACCGTTCTTTTTTATTTATTATTTATGTAAATTTCTTAACTCGTCGTTTTTTTTGTTCATTTTAGAGCAGCGTTTTTTTTTTTATTATGGAGAACCTCAAAATGATGGATATGATGTCGGAGATTTGTAAACACTCTCCAGCAGGTAAAAACAGCCCAAATAAGCTCAATGTAAAGTTGGGACAAAGGATTACACAAACTGGGTGGAATTTTTAACTTTAACATGGATTATTGTGACCGTAAAGCAGCAAAGGTAGGACTGAATTCATGCTTTAGACTTCATGAAATTAGCTTTGTTTTGCTCTTCATTTAGCTGCTTATTGTCACGGGATGTTGTTGAGGTAGAAAACCTGGATTCTATCGTTTAGACGAGCCTCTTCCCATTAAGTGTGTGTAGTTTGCATATATTGGTGAATATTAAGCATGGTTTTGGAATAAGTTCGTTGCTGAAAGTCCTCGTTGACTTGGTAACGGGTCCGTTCACATTCTTATGTGTTATGGTAATTCAGCACCCCCCAGTGGTGATATCTGTTTAGCACATTTGAAAACAGCTGGCAACAAAACGTTCCCAGCCAAAAAAGAAATTCACCAGCCACTGTATCAAACGCTGATAGAACGACAGGTCAGGGGAGGGGCCCGGCCCAGACTAATTCTAGATTCAATTTTGCAGGCTTTAAAAACACAAACACAATTATTTCCTCTTATCTTTTGGGGATCAAACCTCCTGAGGATTCATAATGATGTACTGTTTTAACTCGTATAGTCTTTTCAAAAACGTAGGAGTTGAATCGGCCCTCAAAAGCAGAATTGGTGCATCTCCAGTGAACTGTTATTAAATGTTGTACAAAATCTCTGTTTTAACACTGAAGTTTGTGGTTTACACCATGTTCTTTTCTTTAATTTCCTTTTTTGTTTGATCAGTTTTAGGTCACACTTTAATCTAGCTGTTTTTTGACCTTTTCACTTAGATTTTTCACCATGCTGAGTGTGTTGTTGATTTTGCTGACACCCTATTAACATTACGGAACAACTGTCATGCTGGCCTGGATTTAGAGGTATTTGAAGTCGCCCTAATGTTGCTGAGTCGCAGGGGTCAGAGTTTACGGGGTCATGAGCAAAAATAGGGCCGTGTGTGTTTGGGAAGAGGTCAGGTTCCCATAAACTGTCCATGTGTGAATATCTGCCGGGGTGGACAAAGGTCAAAATCGCTTATCAGTGCAACCTAACAAGTATGGCGAGTCTAAGCAGATGCTGTGCTGTTGACCTCTTCTGAAGGATCTAAAGGAGGACAGAATTAATCCACCACTTGTTGGCACACATGGGTGCAAACAGTAAAACAGTATAATTTGTCTATAAAACGAGTGGAATGACTCAATCTGCTGATGTTGCTTGATCCAATGTTCCCATGTAAGGAGTTCTGTCTTTGGAAGCAGGACAAGGACAGAGAGGCATTTTCTGTGTGTGAGATGAATGAAATTAGCCTTGTTGTTGATTGGTGGAGAGACTTCTGACTTTAAACTGCAGAATATCAGCACATATGTGTAAATCAGACATTTTTATTTATAAAAGGAGTTTAACTCGAGCAACATTAAGTCCTTTAGGCTCTCTTGAGTCCAAGACATTTGAGTTTATAAATCCCTTGTGGCCACTTGTGTTCACACATACTTATTTAACTCATTTTGGGCATTAGTAATGACCCAGTGGTCCCAGTAATAAACACTTATGTGTGATTAATTAAGGGTAATAGCTTGCTGGTTGTGGCTTCTTCCCAGAATAACCCACAACCCTCTTTAAGCTCCAGGTTCTCTGAGGTTACACCATATAGTGATGACTATTCTCTTATATGTTGGATTTATTTATGGTAGTGGTCATGTCCTATAGCAGCTATCAGGGTTGGAGTTGGTGGTGCTTTATGGTCTGAAGGAGTTCCAGTCACATTGGTAGAATAGTGTTTGAGGCTTTTCTGAGAAGGCAGGAGCATAGTCCGATCGTAAAGTCCAGCGTTTGTTCAGAGAACTGGTAAAATTTGTTCTCACCAACATGGTGAGAGAGAACTGTTTCATTCTAACTGTCTTTATAGATGACTGCATGCACACAGAGTGTGAATATCCTCAACTCTGTCCCTGCAAGTTTACCAGGTGATTTTGACCTCTGAACTCTTAAGTTGACGATCCCTGAGATTCATTACTTTTCAAACTTTTAAGACTTTTGTTTAGTATTAAGTAAAGATTGAGTGATATTGGATTTTTTTATTGCTGATGCCGAGTTGTTGAGGCCATGGTTAGCTGATGGCCAATATGTGCTGCCAATTGTTCAAGTTAATTGATCTGAGGCTAAACATAAGCAGGACTGAGAAGCTAACAGCTAGTCTCAAGGCACTGCTATCTAATACAGCTCCAAACTTAAAAATTTCACTATGGTTCATGCAAAATTTAGTATATTATAAATATTAGTATTTAAGATAAATGTTAAACTAATAATATATATATATTTTAAAACTTTACACTAGAGAGTTGATCTCAGTGATTGTTGAGTTGGAAACTTGACCAGTTTCATAGATGACGCCCTCGGCTGACCAAAAACTGCACTAGTTTAGTGGAGCGGCTCTAGGGGACGCTCTTTGCTTTCTTAAAAGCTGTTAGCTGTAATGCTAGCTGTTAGAATTTTCAGTTTGCCCTTCATCAAGAAAAATAAGTTTTCTTTTTCTGTTGGCATCATGGTGGAGCCTGGAAGTAGAAGAGAGTAATATCTTTGGAGGCAAAACAAAGAGCTAAAACCAGAGTGAACATCAGTGTGGTCTACACTGGTTTGAAGGAGCTACAGAAGGCTACAAAATCATGAACTGATGGTGACCTGACTTTGTTGCTACTGAACTTGTAAGTAATAATGTTTTTGTAGTTACTAACTTCTCTGAACTAATTGAAAGTTTTCCTTTTAAAAAGATTCCTAGAATATTCCCAAGTTCCAAACAGAATCATGTTGCTTAAATGAAAAAGAGAGAAAAGAGCAGCGCTTTGTTGTCAGATCTCCTGGATTATGTGTTTTCAGTCATTCCCAGGATAAACTGTACTGTGTGTGTGTGTGTGTGTGTGTGTGTGTGTGTGTGTGTGTGTGTGTGTGTGTGGCGATGGGGGGGTAGAGAGAGCAGCAGCAGTCGCTGACCTTTAGCACACTATCCATACAGTGAAAGGCTCTGTGGACGTGAGGGACACGATAAGAGAAATAAAGCTGCAGATTTACAGCTGCTTGCCAGCTGGGCTCGACCGGTTGGTGATTGGAGCTTGGCTGGGTGGGTGGGTGAGCTGTTTGGCAGCATATCTGTGAACAATCTGTGATGCTCGATCTGGATAAAGCATCCTTACATCGTCTTTGTTTGTTTTAAAATGTTGGTGAAGTCTCGTCTGAAGGCCTTGTAGCTTCTTCTTTGGTACTTTTCCAAGTTAATTGAAAAACATGTTATCGTTATATTTTGAGCAATCTGCATGTGACAACTTGAGGTGTATGTGCCCCACTAGCACACAGAGGTGTGTATCAGGTGAATCCCAACCAGCCAGTGTACAGATGAATAGCTATTCTCTACATGTGCTGCTTTCCTTTTCTTTTCCTCCTATTTCTGGTTTGATCATCACTCCACAGCCTTTCCCTCTCTTTCTGCACCCCCAGCCCTGTTCCTGAATAGCACAGCCAGAAATAATCGCAGACAAGCCAGCACCCCCACCCCAGAGGAACTGTGCCAACCAGCTCACCCCATGACTGCACCTCATGCCACTGGTACCATGACGATTGCTAACAGAGTACAAAAACGGTCCCTCGTCCTGTGGCGCATGCAGGCGTAAAATATTAATTCTGTCTTTTATTTATAAAAAATAACACAAAAGAGAAAATTTATGTTGTGTAATCTATTTGGGGTTATAACAAGATTGACAATGACCTAGTTGCACATTTTTCACATGCCTCCCCCCATCTCTAGTTTTGAGCAACCAGCAGCGCGCTGCACCGGTGGGAAGGTGGGGTTCTCTGTGTTGTTGGATCACACTGGAACGCTTTCCTGTCTAAATAAAGCTGACTCACAAATGACCCTGTTGTACAAAATTCAAACTGGGATATTAAAGTGGTTTTGTTTTTCTAGTTAATGATCTAGGACTGTTGGAGATGTGGTTTAGGGAGAGGGGAAGGTCTGAAAGCAAATGAGGAGGTGGAACAAACGCCACCTTTCTCTGTTCAGTAAGCAACCTCCAGCGGAAAACTACTAGCACCACATGAGCACAAAGGGACTTCCTCTTGTGTCTGAAGCCTGTACTGAAACCTTAACACAGTGGGGTAGGCTTGGGATGAACCAAGCTGCTATTTAAACCATCATGGCATTATTTAAAAACGACTACGTGTGTTTACATATGGTTGAAAGCATCTTTTTTTACCATCTTGAAGCCAAAATATTCTCACTAGAAATGTGGTGAACATTCACATGTGCACAACCATGGTAAATCTAATGTATTAAAGGCAGCTTTGGCTTGCTTTTAGCACCCCCTAGTGTCAGTTTAGTAGAACCAAAAATAAAATGTATCTGCTTGCTGTGCGTTCCTCTATTTAATGCCTAATCTAACAGCTGAAATGTCTTCTCAGCCTTCATTAGTGTCTACAGGTGCGATTCATCACTAAATCAACCAAATCAGCTGTGTTCATGATCTAAAACATGCAGGAAATGTGTTGGAAGCAGACTGCAGCGCCAGGAATGTCAGCTCAATTTTGTTCTTAGTCCAATAGGTGGCGGCCCGCCACTCGGAAGTTGCAAGTGCGATATGCTGGCCACAGGGGGTGGTGGGGGTCTGAGTGAAATTTCACCCTGTAAATTTTAGCACATGCTGGCTCAAGAAAATTATTTAAAACTATGAAAAAGTTGCATAGTATGCCTTTAAATAACTATTTACATCTAAGTGTATTAAACAGATCTCAATTTTGCAGCTTATAGGTAAGACCTGAAAATAATTATCTGAGGTGTTGTTTAGTTTTTTCCAAAGGTATGTCCAATTTAATCACTTGGAGGGGGTGGGGCTTAAAACACACTGCGGCCAGCCACTAGGGGGTGCTTGTTTTATTTTTACTTCTGTGTGAATCAATAGCTTAAACTCAAAAAATTAAACTGTGTTTAGATGTTTCTTAGAGATGTTGATTTTGTAATAAAGTTCACATTTGAATTTGAAACACAAATTAAAATAAGAAATTGTCACGCTGTGACTCCTGTTGTTGCTCCAGTTATTGTGTTCAGATTGTGTGTACGTTACACACACACACACACACACACACACACACACACACACACACACACACACATATAAATAAATAAATAAATAAAGCGTGCGTACGCGCGTGCACACGCGCGCGCACACACACACACACACACACACACACACACACACACACACACACACACACACACACACACACACACACACACACCTTTGAATAAAACAAATAGCTTCACTAAAGTGGCTGAATATAACCCTGCCTGCCTCAGTCCTTGTGTCTGCAACACTTTCATTTACAGATTTAGGAGCCATCTATTCAGGATGAATGTGATTGGATTCATTAATGAATTATGAGTGGTATTACCATGTGGATTTAGTGTTGGAGAGGGGAAAAAATCAATTTGTGCCTTTTTATTCTTCCCTTTAATGTTTGTCCTTTTACTTGATGACAAAAATTGGTGGTTGAGTGTTTGAGAATGCCATGTAATGCCATGTTGAATGCGCTTTATAAATAAAATGGTATGGTATGGTATGGTAATGCTGCACATTAAAGCACACACAAGTTCTGTTTATCCACTTGAGGGCGCTCTGTACAAGCAGTTCATACCCCGTTAGCCCCCCTCTCCAGTTGCTTATTGGGAATTTTCCACAAACTGCAGAATGCATGCATTGCTGTGCAGGATTATAAACCCTTCCTCTTGCCCTGGTCACTGGGCGCACGTCCAGTGTGTGTCTTTTTGTGTGTGTGTGTTATATACATGTAGTGGCCTGTGTTTGTGTGTGTTTACACGTCTTGAGAGATTTATAGCAGTGAGCATGCAGGATTTAAAGGCATCTGCAGATCAGGTCACAAAGCATGAATAGCCTGATGGCTGCGGTCCAGACCTCGGTCTGAGGTAGCACATCGGACCTAACCATCTGGAACACTCGCACATAATATCAGCGACATTTGTTCTTACCCACATCAGGAGGATTTTCTGAACAATGCATGTGAAAACTCAAGGTTTTACAATGTGTTTACTGAAGCTGACACCTAACAAAAAGAAGTAACTAAAAACAGGTTTGAAGCCATTTAGGAAGCTAACATGTCAGAGTTGCACTTTGACTTTTTTGTTGTGTTAAAAACTGAAAGTTTATTTAAAATCCATAAATGTGTCCTAGTCTTGCACAGACCTCACACATTCAGACTTGAACTTCGCTGCGTCAGCACCTGACGGGTCATTTCCCATTGCAGCCTTTGTGTTGTGCTGCTCGTCGTGCGTTGTCACTTCGAGCTGTACCCAGATCCATGTTGGCTTAGAATCGGCTGCGATGCTGTTCTAGCGTGTGTGGTATTGTTTCAGGCCCAGCACGTTAGTGTAGGAGGGTATTGTGCTTACTCCTAGGGAGTAGTGTGCTTGTTTATGTTACAGGCCAGTTTGTCAGAATGGTGACAGTCCAAAAGCTTTGGGACATCTGCATTCCCACAGTCGTTCACCTCTGATCTCTGCTCTTTTGCTCCAATGTCTGAGTGTACGTACTTAGGCCGGTAGACAGTCTGAAAATCTGATTGACGTGCTGTGTTTGTAGTAGCTGCTTGAGTGGGTTTGCCTTGTCATGTTGACATAGAGTAGGAATGTCTGGCCTATATCTGGACATGCACATTTATGGAGGTTTGTTGGTGTTGTTTTAAACACAGTGTAACTAAAGAAACATCAACCTTGTTTGCATTTCTTATGCAACCTGGATAATTTGATAAGTGGACGGAGTTAAATACGGGTATGAATGCACTGCAGGTGGACTTGACTACATTTAGTTGTGGTCAAAAATGCATTACCCACATGCTATATTGGAAAATCACTTATTTCAACGTAAACAGCAGAGTTACTATCGGGTTTTTGTCACAGTTTCTGAAAAAAAATTGTAATTTTGTGGGCGGTGGTGGTGCAGGACTTAAGTGCTCGCCCCGTAATCGGAAGGTTGCAGGTTCGAGTTTCGCTCAGACCGTCTCTGTCGTTGTGTCCTTGGGCAAGACCAACCAACCTTGCCTGCTGATGTTGCTCTGAGGGACCGGTGGCGCCAGTGTACGGCATACTCGCCTTCGTCAGTGCGCCCCAGGGCAGCTGTGGCTGCAGTGTAGCTCATCATCACCAGGGTGTGAATGTGTGTGTGAATGGGTTACTGACTGATTGTGTGGTAAAGCACCTTGGGGGGTTCCAGGACTCTAGAAGGCGGTTCATCAAATACAGGACGTTTACCATTTTACCAAGTGTCAGAATTAGAACTGATGCAACAACATTTGAGGAAGTCATTTTTGCAGAGCTAAAGGTTTTCCTTAACAGGGAAATTACCATTTTGCACACTAGTTGGTGACTTTATAGACACACATAGCTCTTAAAATCTAACTTTTGTTTTAATTCTCTTGTAAGTTGATTGCATTTGTTTTCACCATATTGGAAAATGGTTTGCATTTTCTAGTTTTGCAGAAATGCCAGGACACCTGCTGATATCCTGCTCCTCTGGCTGCATGATGCAGGTTTATCTGATAGGTGTGATTACATGTGGTCTCTCTAAATGCATTTAGCCTTTTTTGAAATCAGAGATGAAATGTGTCATTAAGCCAACGTTTAATAAGATCACATAGACGAAACATCAGATAGCCTTTAAATGGACATTTTAAACAGACTCCAGTAAACACACTTAACAGGACTGGTGCCAGGTGGATTTATCATACAATTTAAAAAAAAAGTCTTGGATTGTTCTTGTAACTAGGATAATTTATACACTAGCAGAATTGTCCTACTGTCTCCTTTGTCATCTTAAAGCTGAAAATGAGACACAAATAACTTGTAATATAAATTCCACTGTCAGAAACTAAGATGACATATTCAGTTGTCCTATAGTTTTGCCTCCAGGACATGAGCTAGTTGTCACTTTCACCTTAATGGCATTCATGGCTTTAACTTTGCAGTCTTCATTCTTGAAGTTTTTAGGTTTATACGTGTAATAACATCCTGTGCTTCCTTACCAAATACCACCACACAGACCATCAACGCATCTTGTGAACGCAGATTAACTGCTGGTTGACAGTTAAAGATCTTTGGTGGAGACACGACTACATACTTTCAGATCTTTGACAAAATACCTGATTTATGACTCATATCGGTATGTCTAATGCTGTCTTACGGAACATGTGTTGGTTTAAAGGGACTGTTATTAATATGTGTGCATGCTGTCATGATCTTTTGTTCCAGTGTGTTCAAGAATGAATAGATGAGAAGAGCCTAGATATCGTCCAAGTGGAACTCCTAACCAAAAAAGATCCGTTTGTTGACGAACAATGTCATTTTCCAGCATGGTGAAGCAACATTCCATGAAGCCAAAGTCAGAATTAAGTGTCTCATGGAACAAATAAAAACATTCGGGGTCCATGAGCAGAAAATCGAGCTTAATTGTGTTACAGACTTGCATGCACTCAGTCAGGATTTGGACCAGAAGTTGATTAGCAGCATCCTGGGGATGTTGCAGAGGTCTTGAAAAAATAAGGATATTGACTCTGCATAAACTTAATATAAACGTAAATGAAAACCATGAAATACTTGTAATTTTGCTTCAGTACCCCCCAAAAATAATCGGACACGAGATCTAAGAACTTTGAGGCAGCCATCTTTGCAAAAGCCAACTTTTGACCAAAGCTGTAGACTCGCAATTCCAAATGTATTTCATGTATTATGCATTTGGACATTTTTATAATTTGTTTCAATCTTCATGTTTATATAAAAGAACCCAGTTTTATCATCTTGCCATTGCTCTCGCTGTCCAAAGAGTCAAAAAGATGCTTTTGTAAGATAATAAACACGTTAGCTTTCCTTCAGGTCTACAACTATGAAATCTAGGCTCATGCTCCGAAACAAAGACAGAAAAATACTGTGTACGAAAGTGAATGCTGATAAATTAAAGGGTTGTTATGAATGCAAATAAAATCTCACATCTTCTAAAAATACAGCTGTGTGTTGATGATTACTAATAATTGCAGCGATGTCTGCTTAGCAGACTTTTTTTTTTTTGTTTAACACTCGTCTGTTTCTCACCCTTGATGGAAGTGTTTCTGTTCGCCCGTCTCGACAGTGGTGAGACCCAGAGGTGTTTGCATGTGTTCAGTGTGTCATCAGTGTGGTTGCAAGTTGTTTTGGTCACTTTAGACACTCAAGTTTGTGCTAAAATAAGACCTGCTTGTCAAAGAGGAAACAGAGATGTTCCTCTTTTTTTTTTTTTGAGTGTAGTCTTTTAACAGTTGAATGTTTTGAGGCTCATGGCTGAATCCAGACGGAAACTTCAGCTCCAAAGCGCGAAAGCGAGATGTTTACCCTCCAAATGCGTACAAACTTGAACTGCAAGTCCCTTTAAAAGAACGTGGAAGAGGTACAGTTACATCACGTGCTACCTTCTCCGCTTAGAGATTTATTAGACCCCCAGTTTCACTCTGACGCTAAACATAACACACACACTCATTCTCATACACACCTTCACTTCTACATAACAGCTCTGTAATGCTCTGATGGCACGTAACCCAACAACTGGAACGTCTCGATGGTGGAAGGATTTTTCTTCTGCTTGTTTTGCAAGAAAATGTGATATTCAGGAAGCTGGTCTCTGAACTCTTGACTAGGCTAATTACGAAGTGTTGATTTTATTTGCTTGTACTAATGATTGACGTTTTTTCCTTCCTTAAACACATTTTTATGTTGATAATATCAGAAACTCTGTATGATATGTAGTTTTTTAACCTGATTATGAAGGATAAAAAGGCAGAAGTTCAAGTAATTAGCATTAAGGGAACATTTTACACATGTTAAACTAAAAATAATATTAATGACAAAAAGAAAACACATTTCAAACACTTTTTTGTATCAGATATATCCCATTTGAACTGGTTTTGTTAGCTTTAACTGAAATAGAAATAATTCCTTTAGGATTCAAGGTCTCATATAATGACATACCGTGTAATATATTTTCTTTTGAAGTAGTATGCAAATGCATACTGAATGCATCACTTTTATTCCACGCCTGCATTAGCCGCAGAAATAGAATAGACGGGTAAACGATCAAGTCAGAAGAAACTAGTTTCATCTATGTCACAGGGAAAATTGGTATTCATAGCCCCGTGCACTTTGGCAAAGTTAGAGTTTTATTAGTCTCTTTTAAAAATCAATGCCGGCCTCAGGTTGTTTATAAGTGGTCAGACTGTGGCAGTAATGTGGCGCAATTGTGTCCTTTTTACAAAAGATTAGGTGATGGTGAAATAAAGGGGGTATGAGGGCGTCTCTGCGCTATCACAGACTTTATTCAGCTTGGACAAAACTTACTTTTTATTGCAGTTGAATTCTTTCTCAAGTTTTTTTGATAAGCCACTCCTAAAAGTGTCTGTCCTCCATAATCCACATAAACTGTCAGATGATCTGAGCTCCAGTTAACCGAGAGAAGCTCATGGAGCTCTGCATCGCTCCATTTTATCACCTCAGATCATTTTGTTTAAAAATGCGAAGCTTTTGCTTGTGTTTACTTTCATATTCAAAATAATTGCCAGCCAAAGCTCAGCATTCATTCCTCATGCGATCATGACACCACCCTCTTTCACTCCAAGGTGTAATCGGCATTTACGAGTCAGGTGTTCTGGCAATTTTGCTAACATTCGTGGCGATTTGAATACCACAAAATTTCTGCATCACCATACCGCTACAGCACTTTCATAAGACACACCATGGCGACAGTTTTCCGCTGGCACGGTATTTCTTATCAAAAGGGTTAATAACGAAGGCTAATCAGAGGTGCCATGTTTGCATTTCACGAATATTAATAAGTAATACTGGTAATTCTGCCATTGCTCCCCCAATCCCCAGACAAACTTCTAGCCCCAAAATCAGGAGTGAGAACTAAGCAACTGAGAGCTTTTTGCACAGAAAATGAGTGAAAAGGCATTTATACAACTTGGAGACTACAACAAATAAAAATAAAAATGAGTGAATTATACCGTATATTATACACTTTCCCTGACAATTTCCCTCTCAGCACATCTTTCTACCAACATAAAAGTGGCAGTAGTAGAGTTAGCAATGTGTGGCTGGCTAATTTGCCAAGCTTCATCCGTGGAATGACTGGTGAGCCGAGAGTCGACAAACACAGGAGTGAGAATTTTAGCACCGGTGCTTCATTCTGACTTTCACCGTGCGATGCCAGGGCTCCACGCCACCAAGCTAGCTGTACAAGAGAAGCATTGCACGAGCAGCACAACTGCCTGCAACATGTTAAAAATAAATATGTGCATCGACATGGTATGTCACCGTCTGTTGAAGCTGCCCTCAGAAGCAGTGTAGTTGTATACAGAGTAGCGTGCACAGCACACGTTGTTAGATGTACTGTTGAGGGTCTTAAGGCCCAACATGGAGGCAACAGTAATGTCTGATTGAGTAAAGAAACTTTGGGGGGGGGGGCATTTATGCAGGGAGAGGTGACTACTGAGGGGCAGCGGCTAGGCATATTAAAGGAGGAGGGACACATGTGAGAGGCTGAAAGATGAGGTGGACGATGAAAATAAGAAGGAAACGGTTCTCTAAAGCTAAATCCTAAATGCATGGCTGCAAATTCAGAAATCAAAACAACCCAAAGCTGACATTTAGCTAATTCTGTTGATATCGTACACAAGTGCCTCTTATGTGGGTTTGTGTAATTAGTCAAGTGTGACCAGAAGTGAAAGAGGAAAGAGGTTCACACGTGTGTGCATTGTGTGAAGTTCCCCATCAGATGTTCTTATTCTTTGTTCTTCTTTTTAATAGATAAACAGTTAGCTAGATTTCTTGACACGATAAATGGTGGAACTGTTACGCAAATATTATAAAGTGGTACTTGCATTATTTAGTATCTTTATATGTTAACCTGAAGAAGTGATATGTTGTATGTATGGATATTTAATGGCAAAGTAGCAGATTTCAGCCTGTTGAATTTTACTCTCCAAGCAATCTCTAGAAAGCAAACAGCCAAAAAAATACTGAAAACCTTCAATGGAGCTTCTTATTTTTATATACATTTAATTTATTTCTCAATAATAAAATACAATCACTAACACTTTTGTGTCTAAATTTTAATCCCGATTGTTTTTGTGCCTTAAAGTAACAGTGTGCAGCTTCCTGCTCCTCCACAAAGTGATGTCAAATAGGAGATTGGTCAAGTTTCATACCCAACAATCACTGAGATCAATGTTAAAGCTAAAAGTAAAAGAAATGACGTCCACCACAGACTTGTTTCCTTAAAACAAGGACCTTCGACTAATTCTGCATAAATTGTCCCAATTAAAAATAAATGTTAGCCTCTTAGGTGACCGGCAGGGAAAGGACTGCATAAACCTCTAGGGTTCGACCTTTAATCCAAAGAGTCTCTGGAACAGCGTAAGCAGAGCACATTCAGTCTTTTTTAAATGTCCTTAACGTTTAACCACGTTTGACCACATTGTGTTAATTAGCTGTGATCTTACTGTATGTTTCTGTTGATTCGAAGAAACAATAAGCCTCCTCTTTGTAAACACCAGGGATAATCTGTGAGGTCAAAGGGCACGCCAGAAGGAGATCCAAACAAGCTGAAATATGTTGAAACAACGCAAGCCTTTGTTTGGTGAACAGGACAGGGGAAATGAGAGGATGTAATGATTGTACAGCATTAGAGGCTTTGAAACCTAACGGAAAGTAGGAGAAGGGAATGAGGAGGACCAGAACTTGAAGAAAAAAGTGGAAAAAAGCATGTACTTTCTGCCCCGTCCAGGACATTTATTATTGTTTGATAATAATAGTGGAAAAAGGATGCTTTTGAAATGCCTGATTCTGTCTGGTTGATATTATGAGTCATCATTGTGTAAATGATGCACACAGATTAGATGAACCAAGATTAGAAGCATGAAGGTAACAGTTTCAAATGTGTTGTCACAGATTTTCGGGTCTCGCTGAGTCCCCATAGACGTTGTCAGGATTGGAATGAAACTCCCACAAAGCACCGCACAGAAAGACGGACTTTGTTGGTGATAATTGTTCTGCTCATTTAAAAGCAGAGGCTTGGTGGAGTGAAAAGCCTCACACTGGAGGGTTTTGTGTTTTTTTTCTCTGACTTTTAGTGAACCCAGATGTTCAGGAACAGTATGGGCTGAACAGAAGTATGTAGGCCACGCAGGGATCGATGATTAGAGACAAAAACAACTTCTCCATCTGGTTCCTCTACAGTCTTTTCCTGGCAGTGAGCCACGCCGTGCCTGTGTTCCTCTGTAGGTTTCTAAGCATCCAGTCCTGTTGCAGTAAACACGTCGAGGCCCTCAGGAAGGCAGGCATGTAAAGATGGGCAACAAACCAACTAAACTAAATAAGCACAAATTCTTGAGTCAGCTTGTTTTTTTTCATTTCTCCTTTTACACACCAGCAGTTTTACCATCTCGATAGAAACTCAGCTTTTCCAAATGTCATAAATCAACACCAGGTCTTCTGTGTGAACGGTTCTGTTAATAAAGCACTTATTTGTATAAAAAGCAACTTCCCTTGGGATTGCAATCAGCAGCAGCCTAATTGGCTTCCGACTCATTTCTTGTCACCTGACGTCAGAAATGAGGGACGGGAAGAAAGGAAATCCATATGGACCACTTGTTGTAAACTTCAAGCAGCGCGGGGCAGAGACTGATGGGAAGGCAAACAAATGCAAAATTCAATAACTTGTGCAACAGGTTTATGGTGCCGATATCCAACCGGTGAGTGAGGAATCAATTCACCAATCCGTGAAGCAGATTTTTATCTTCACTAATATGTTTTTAGATTAAATGTTGCAGCTCATATAGACTCAAACCTTAAAACAGAGAGTGAATACGGAGAGTTTGCAGATACTTTGGAGTATAGATGATCTTTTTCCCTTTTATTATTCCATATCAGAATACTGAAGGGATCAAACATGTTGCTGCTAAAAGACACTTTCCCTCTCTGTGTCCTTATTGTCCATCTGTCATGGTTTTCTTTGCCAGTCGTGTGTTTACTTATCTTTCTCTGAATGCTCTGCTTGTTTTTTTTTTCTTTGCTTTGTTCTCCTGCAGTAGAATGCACACCACCCTGACGTGTTTACCCTCTATATCTTCTGTGCAAAGCTAGATATAAGAAGCCGATCGCTTCATGGCAATCAGGTGCTCAGTCACATGCTTCTAGCCTGAAACAGTCACAAACAAGATCCTCATGCTTGCTTTGATGGACACTTCTTTTGCAGATTTCAAGGTGCGGTCAAAACAAAACGAGTTGCAAAACCTTTTTTTTCTTGGCAGATATTTTCAGTAAAAAATATAATATTAACACCTGCATGGATTTTAAATTTTTATTCCATGTTCATCCACATATGGAACCAAACCATTTTAAGACGTCTCCGTCAACTGACCTTACAAAACACAAGAGTTGCGATAATTCCCTCAGTTTTGCTGGGGCTCACAATGTCCCAGGAGCCCTGATTAGGGATGGGTACCGAATTCGGTACTTTTTAAGGTACCGACCGAATTCCATAGTACCGACCGAGCACCGATTCACGTCATTTCAAATGGTGCCTCGTTTCGGTACCTGTCCTTCATAACGAGAACTTGCCTAGACAGCTGCGCATGCGCAAGAGCGTTATGTCGTCGCTCGCTGCGAGCCAGTTGTAAACAGAGCAGCATGGTAGAAAGAACGCACGCTAAAGCTTGGGTCCACTTCACTAAATGTGATGGGTAACTGGGTGATGATGAAACCAGCGACAACGATCTAAGTGAGACATCCTCATCTTAATCTGCTCCAGTAGGTAAATAAAATGTTTAAGAATAACGTTAGCTTGATATGTTAGCTTCCATTCCGCTAATAGTGCATTCGCTTTCTCCTCGGAACTCCGAATTTCTGACTAGAAGAACATGAACGCGCTCTAAAGTTTGGCTGCACTTTACTAAATGTGACGGGTGAAGATGAAACCAGTGATAACGATCTAAGTGTGAGGCATCATCATTTTAATCTGCTCCAGCAGTTAAATAAACTGTTTAAGATAACGTTAGCTTGATATGTTAGCTTCCATTGCCACCATTGTTATCAGCTAATGGTGCGTTCGCTTTCTCCTCGGAAATTCTAACTTCCCAGTAGGAAAAAATCAAATGAAAAAGGACGGTAAAAGGAATGCAGATGCACAGTAAATTTTGTTCACAGTAAAGATCTTTGCTTCTGTTTAATTATCAGCTTATAAAACTACAAGGATGATGTTAAAATACAAACAGTTGTATGTTATTTATCGTTATATTTATCAAATATTGTTATATATTGAGAAAAATATATATTTAATTATAAAAGAGAATTAAAATAATAAACACTCAAAAGTATCGAAAATTGGTACCGTTAAGTACCGGTATCGATTCGTAGGTACCGGGAATTAGTACCGAATGGATTCAAATGTCAAAGGTACCCATCCCTAGCCCTGATAAATGGCCAAATACAATGCCGCCCAATCAGCTAAGACATGAATATTAAATGAGCTGCATGCTTATTAGCTGGTTTACAAGCAATGTGCAGTTCATTATTCCCAACACATCTTGGAACGTCACATGGGCTCCAACATTCTTCATTGTTGTTTTACTCGTCCAACAAGGATATTAACAATAGCTAGGGCTAGCGTTAGTGTTAGCAATAGCTAGCAACATTTTTCTTTTAGCATTACTAGGACCTGCATTTATTTATTATTGTTGAAGTGGACTGAGACATGCAGATTTAAGGGAGTACATCAAAGCTTGTGACGTGTTATACCAACTTTTCTCAGGAGAATCCATTTCTTCAGGGCCATAAAATCTTTACTAATTTACATAGAAAAATAGATCAAAGACGACACAGGCGTTTCAGTATGTTAGATGCCCCAAGATGTCTGTATTCAATAACAACATGGTAAATGTGGAATTAAATTCTAGGATCACTTTAATGAAGTCTGGAATTGATTTTATTGACACTTTCAGGATTCATTAGAGTTAACCCAGTTCCATACATCCATAAATCCATCTTCATCTGCTTATCTGTGGTCATATTACGGTGGCAGTAGCCTAAGCAGAGAGGTCCAGACTTCCCTCTCCTCAGCCAGTTCTTCTGGGATAAACCTAAAGCTTGGTTTATGCTTGACGCATTCACTTTACACGCGGTGATGCGGCTCGCGGATGGGACGCGCTTCACAACTTGCAGCGTTTATGGTTCATGCGGCTTGTGTCTGCGGTGAGCCAATATTCTCCCAAACTGTAGGGGGCAGCATGGAGCTCTACGGCATGCATCCAACACTACACCATAGTAGAAGTAGAAATTACTGTTGTTTACAACATGGCATTTCAGCATTTTTAACAGCGTCCTCGTCTTCCGACAGTGCGAGCTATTTCTCTCCAAGAATTAACAACATGTTGATCACGGTGATCTCTGAGAGATGAATCATACAAATGCCTGTATTTACGAACCTCTGCCTTACTAGTTCTTGCCGGTCTGCCATGTTTTTCCGCGTCCGACCGTCCGCGTGGTTAGAAATTTTCCTAGGTGCGCGTTGCGGAAATTTTGGGCCGTGCGGAGATGCGGTGGAGGGGCGTGGTTGTTAAAATGACGCAATTTCGCCGTGCGGACCTCGCGGACGCGTCAAGCATAAACCAACCTTAAGGCGTTCCCTGGCCAGCTGAGAAACTGGGTCTTCCTTTAGGTCTCCTCCCAGCTGGATGTGCCCAGAAAACCTCACCAGTGAGGCGGCTGTCCAACCAGATGCTCGAGCCACCTCAGATGGCTCCTCTCGATGTGGAGGAGCAGCAGATCTACTAAGTGCCTTGTGATTTTTGTTGTGTGAATCACCTTGTGATCACATATCACATATATAACTAAATAAACAATTTTAGATTATTAAAAATTAAATGTAGGTTTATCTTTTAAAACTACAGGATCCTGAGATACTCTATTTTCCCACAGAAACACATATTTGTCCCGTCAACACAGATTTAGACTAATTCCAAAGGAAATTCAAATTTCCCGGCTTCCACCCAGCATTCAAACGCACCGTGTACGCACAAATCAGTCAGGTGTGAAAAGAGTCTCAAAAGGATTTTTGTACTTGTAAACTGATCTGTGTGTGATGTAGTTTTGTCCGTGTGTACCTGGTGATTTGTGTGTGTATTCAATCATTTGTATGTGTAGGAGCTGAAGTTACACAAGAAAATGTAAACACATTACAAATCAAGAGTTACACACTTTAGTTACACACACACAAATCTAGATGCACGTGCACAAATTTAGATAAACACACAGATCTTTTGAGACTTTCTTCTCCCCATAGATCAGTTCCTGCAGTGAACCCTACTCCCTGGTTTAATGACAGCCTTCGCAGCCTGAAGCGCCAATGCAGACAAATTGAGCGTTTGTGGAAGAAAACCCATCTCCACGTCCATCTGCTGCACCTAAAGGATCTTCTGACATCCTTTAACTTTGCAGTCAGAGATGCTAGGGTTTCCTATTTCTCCAACCTGGTGTCCCAGAGCAAAGGGAACCCCAAGGTGCTGTTTAACACCATCAGCAGCATCGTCTCTCCTGCCTCTCCTACAGCCTCCATCCACTCTGTTACAGACTGTGAGAACTTTCTGTCTTTCTTTGTGGACAAAGTCAATAAGGTTAGATCTAGCATCTATCCTTCAGCCTTATCGCTGCCTCTCCCGACTCCAACCAGGCCCATCATCCTAGATAGCTTTGCTCCTGTTTCTTTGCCTGAGTTAACCAAACTAGTTAACTCTATGAAGACCTCTGCACGCCCCCTCAACATCTTACCCTCATCTTTGTTTAAAAGTATTTCTCAGTCCATCGGTCCCAGCGTGCTCTCTATAATTAATGCTTCTCTAGTCTCTGGTCAGGTCCCTGCTTACTTTAAGAACGCTGTAATCCACCCGCTTCTTAAAAAACCGAGTCTTGACGCCTCTCTCCATAGCAGCTTCAGACCCATCTCTAAACTTCCGTTCATCTCCAAGATCTTGGAAAAGGTTGTGGCTAAACAACTCACCGCTGCTCTTGATGAACATAACATCTATGATAGCTTCCAGTCAGGTTTTCGTAGAGCTCATTCTACTGAAACCGCTCTTCTTAGGGTCTCTAATGACCTTCTGACTCACAGTGATGCAGGGGACTGTTCTGTTCTGGTCCTGCTGGACCTGACTGCAGCCTTTGACACTGTTGACCATCACCTGCTACTGGAGAGGCTGAGAGACTGGGTAGGCCTATCAGGATCTGCTCTGGAGTGGTTCTCCTCTTATCTCTCTGAGCGCTCCTTTTCTGTGGCCGTCTCCAAGTTTAGGTCCTCCACCACCTCTCTTACCCATGGTGTCCCACAAGGTTCTGTGCAGGGGCCTCTGCTCTTCCTCCTCTATCTGCTTCCTCTTCAGCACATCCTGAGCTCCTTCAAAGGAATCTCCTACCATCTTTATGCAGATGACATCCAACTGTACATCTCCTTTAAGCCCCATGAGATGTCTAAGCTGCAGCTGTTACACACCTGCTTGGACTATCAAAACCTGGATGGTGGGAGCTTTATTCAGCTGAATGAAGATAAGACTGAGATCCAGCTTCACTGGCTGCCAGTCAACTTCAGGGTTCATTTCAAGATCCTGGTTCTGGTCTATAGGGCCTTACATGGACAAGCACCATCTTACATTGGTGATCTTCTTAGTCCCTACACCCCCAGCAGGTCTCTGAGGTCCAGTGATCAAAGTCTACTGGTTGTGCAGCACCAGGCTAAAGGTCAAAGGTGACAGATCATCTGCTGCTGTGGCCCCCAGACTCTGGAACTCTCTCCCCCTGAGCCTGAGACCAGTGGACTCAGTGGTCTCCTTTAAAAAACAGCTGAAGACTCACTTGTTCAAGCTGGCTTTTGTATGACCTTCATTACCCTCTCCTTGTTCTGCTCTCCCCACCTACTCCACCTTCTTTAGGATCCACCGATTTCCCTCTTTCCTGTTCACTCTCTCTCTTTCTTTACAAATGTTAATCACAATTGTCTATTTTTGCTCATTTGAAATATATGAATAATTTTCTAAAAATTTTGTTTATATTTTACATTTTTTGTTTTTGTGAAGCGCCTCATGAATTTTATCTTGAGAGGCGCTATATATCTTTCTTTACTCCGAGCCCCTCCTGGATGACTGAGCTTCTCTCCCCATCTCTAAGGGAGAGCCCAGACACCCCGAGGAGATTTCATTTCAACTAGAATCTGCAATCTGATGCTTTTGGTCACTACCCAAAGCGCGTGAGGGTAGGAACGTAGATCGACCAGTAAATTGAGAGCTTTGCCTTTTGGCTCAGCTCTCTCTTCATCACAATACACTGGTGCAACACCTGCATCACTGCAGATGATGCACCAGTCCGCCTGTCGATGTCGTGCTCCATCGTTCTCTCACTCATGAACAAGACCCAGAGATACTTGAACTCCTCCACTTGGCAGGGCCTCATCCCTGACCCGGGGAAGGCATTCTACCCTTTTCCAACTCAGTATCATGGTCTCGGATTTAGAGGAGCTGATTCTCATCCCAGCTGCTTCACACTCAACTGCAAACCGCTCCAGCAAAAGCCAGAGATCACGTTCTGATGAAGCCAACAGGACCACACCATCTGCAAAAAACACAGACCTGATCCTCAGGCCACCAAAACAGATTCAATTCAATTCAATTTAATGCACTAGTAAGAATAATAGCTTTATTACTACTGGCTCAGATTTGTTTGTGACACTGTAGATAACGCTGACACTTGAGGAATGTTTGTATTTGGACACATCGATTAGCAGCTGATGATTTACCCATGAAATATCAGTATTGACACTGGCATCGAATATCTTTTATCTGATTAGCTCCAGTTAATTCTCTAAGTGAAAAAAGAGTATTTTAGCCACATTTATGCAACGAGGCTGAATTGCTCAACTAAGAAACCACATAGCTTTTTGCGCTCACTAACCCATAATCAATGCATTTATCAGCCACACCAAAAAGAAATAATCTCCCAAAGAAAATCTCATAAAAAAAAAGCCGCTCGTAAACTCAAAGGTAATAAATTTTTTCCCAATTTTTATTCCATATGCAGCTTGTTTTCCTGCATGAATGTGAGTCAGCAGGCCTTGCTCACACGCGCTTTTGTAAAAACGCTTTAGTTGTTGAACTAAGGAATCTGTGAAATATCGCAAGTATCCGTCAGGGCGACGTTCGTCCAAACACTCTGTCATCACTCCACAAGTTTTCTCTCCCATCATGGAAAAAACCCAAAAACAGCATAGCTTGTGCCAGGTTTCATCATTAAGTGCCTACACATTAAAAAAATTCTTGTATAGTTGAGATTTTTCCTCAGAGACGTTATAAGTTAGTTCTAAGAAGGTTGTGCAACACAACCACGTTTTGTAAATCTTACTCTAGGAGAGTGTTTGAGGAAAGCAACTAGCCAGATTTTCTTGTACTTTTTCTGCAAAGCTTGCAAATGTAGTTATATTTAATCCCATAGAAATGGGTTTAAAGGGCAGAGACACTGTAGGTTTAATGAACTCGTCTAATAAAAGATAAATTTTAATTAATCTCTAAACCTGAGTAGGTTGTATCGTCAAAGAATGAAATGAGAAAAAACATTATCTTCTCCCTCTAAAGCAGAAACTGCTTTTTTTTACAGGTAACATAGTTACGATGTTATCCGATTAGAGTAAGTTAGATGTCATTTCTCTAGATTTTAGTGTTTTCTTTTAGTCATTTCTTTAATTTGTGGACAACCTCAGAGGTGAAGTTGAGATTTGAATAAAAGGCAACGCTTTTATGCCTCTCTTTTGTGTTTTGAGCTCCCCATTTGTGCTGATGTTGATGTGGGACGCGTTCCCTTATCTGGCCCTCTATCTGTTGTTTACTGGTTTGACTGGTGTCCTGTTGATTTGAGAGCACAGTCTCTCCCCTATTGCCAGCTCACCACACCCTTCTGGCCTGATATCGCCAATAACTGTGAACAGTTGTGTGTGTGTGTGTGTGTGTGTGTTTGTGTGTGTGTGTGTGTGTGGTGGGGGTGGGGGTGGGGGGTGGGGGGTATTGGCTGATTCTTATTTGGAAGAAACACAGTGAGCTCTGTGTCTGAGGAGTGTGTACGGGTGTGTGTGTGTAGAACATCACGGAGTGGTAAAAACAAGGCATTTGTGCTCACGCATGAGTTTGAGAGCAGCCCCCACCAGGCCGTGGGGGAGCACTCCGAGCCCATTAAAGCCTGACCTGACCTTCTCTTTAGTCCCACCATCTATAACTCTGAAGACTCACAGAACACCCGGAGCAGGAAAACAACAACTGCCGTTAGCAGAAGGCGAGACGGCTGCCCCGGCCGGAAGCTCCCATTGGCTGAGACACAGCGACGGAGAGTGCCGTCATTGGCCGAGTGGGTACACACCTCCAGAGTCTGTTTGTGTGGCACTAGAGAGCACAGGGTGGGTAGATGGAGGAAGGGGATGTAAGGGTGGGGGTGTGATTACTAAAGGGTTATCGAGAGGGGAGGTTGGGGTTAGGCTTTTTTTTTCTTTGCAAAAACATGTACACGTACCCGCATGACAGCATCCATTGGACCTCGCTCAGGAACTTCTAGGAAACTGGGATGTTTGTTTGCCTTCCTCCCTCGCTGTTTGTGGGCCGTTCCGAGCCACCGTGAAAATCACAACCAGGCTAATCTAATTTAGTTACGGCATTTATGCTTCCCACAAAGTTGACCGAGAACTAAATGAAAACTTTCTCGGTACAGATGGGGGGTAGAAAAACATTAACATTTTACTCCTCTCCAAACCTGCCCTCGCTTGCCACAAAGGCACCAGTTTGCCATCAGCAGCAGCAAAGTCACTCTTGTTTTTCATCTTTGACATGCTGGCACCGTGCCCACAGAGGGTGTCCTTTTCAGAAATGTGACATGAGAGCGGGTTTGCAGTGATCAATCTTTGACGTGAAAGCAGCTCGGTTTGTTTGTGGAAGCTCAGATAAAAGACGAGATTACCGTATTCTTTTAGATTAATTGAAAATCAAATTTTATAAGGTTTTCTAATAGTTTTAATCAAAATCTCAGATAAAATGCATTTGTTTCGTTCTGTAGAAGACTTTAAATCAAACTTTATAGACACAGCCTGCATTGATTGGTGCACATTGAACAAACTGTGCTTATTATAATCTGGGTCAAGTCCAGGGATTTGGGCTGTGTATGAGAGTGGAGAACAATGCTGTCACTAGTTGTTTACCACCTCCTTGTGTCGGTTTGACGAGGAGCGTCTGGAGGTATTAATGACCCCTGGGCCGGCTCTTTTAAAAGGCTATTAGGTTACTAAATCCATGGGTCACTTAATGTGTGTGCACTCGGCTGAGCATCATGTGACAGGGCGTCCAGAGGATGCAGCAAATAAGATGCAACTCTCAGCATCACGTCCTTAATATCCCACCACACCCCTCTAGTTACACCACCTTTGTTTGTCTTTGCTGTTTTGTTTTTATGTTCCAGCTGCCTTTTACAGCGTAAATGCCAAAGATCAGCCCAACTCGTGACTCTGCAGAACCTTTTTATGGCAGGAACATGATGTGTCCACTGCTGCAAGAGGTTTACTTTAGGTGGACACGGTGTGCAGTTTTTTCCCTGCAGTCTTTGGCACAATTTACAAAGCAGTCAGGTGATATCCTTAAAATAAACAAAATAAAAAGCTTGCATTGAGACAGATCTCACACTTAAACACTTTACAGCAAGTGAGGAAACAAGTCACTTGCTGGGGACTCCTGAAGGCTGATTTTGCGGAGTTGCATGTTGCGACAGGTTATTTTACAGCTTCCTTGAGTCTCCTTTTCCTTTCTTAACACAACCTCCTGACAAAAGTCTTTAAACAAATAGTTTCAGGAACTTGTGGAGGTCTCGTTTGTGTGTGTGTGGGAGGTTTGACCTATAACTTATAAAATAGCCTCCTCCGTCAAAGCTCGCTGCAAAGTCACCCCTGCAAACACGTATTTGCATATTTGAAGGTAGAGTGGGAGATGTTTTTCAGAAGCTTTTTTTAACATATTGGTTTAGATGTTCTTCACATGCTGTTGTCAACCAATAAATAAGGTGTTTTGTTCAGAAAAGGACTTCTGAAATGTGCAATCCTGGAAAACTTCAAGAGATCATGGTGAACATCCTATTATTAATGATTGGATCATGATCCATTCATTAAACTGCATTAGACTGTCCCTTTCCCTCAGCTCATAACCCTCTATGTGCACGTATGGCACATTCTGGGCTTGGAGCACTTGAACAGGAATTGAAGCCAGGACCGAGCTGCCTAGTATAGTGGCAAAATGTTTCATTGTGTTTGCAAATTTCATTTTAGGAGTTGTTTTAGATCCTCCTTCAGGAGTCTGGTTTTGTTCTTGTTGGGAAACTTTTAGGTGGCGGACCTGTTGTCTGTGAATGCAGCTTTTCTTCTATTGGCTGGTAGAGCTGTCTGTCATTTTGTTGCCTATAGCCTGATTTATACTTTTTCATCAGCTGAAGTTTGTTGTCGCGTGACGGGAATGTTTTCCCTTTGGACTTCTCCGTTTCCTGGGAAGTGTAAAGCAAATCTTTAACAGGACAACAGAGGGCGTTGCGCTCTCCTGAGAGTATCCTGCCACCATTGCAATCATGTATCTGGTCCACCATAGCATATTTACTAATGTGTAATTGTATATAAACTCTGTTGATGTATTTCATAGACTTTTTAAGACCAAAAAATTTGACCCTCATTCTCTTCCACCACTTCATGCAGTTGCCTACTCTAAACCTACATTTTCTGTCATTTTATCCACTAATAAATGTTTCCTGCATATTTTTATAAACATACATATCATTGTATTTGTTCAGTGAGACGTTCCACGATCTGCTTCATGTCTGCCGCTAGATATCGTCACCAGTCGTTTTTTTTTTTGAGAGGGGAATGGTGGTGCTGCGGATGCTTTTAAAGGAAACGGTGTCCTGACCAATCACAAGCTTGTGATCTTTGTCACTTTTGATTGACAGTAAAAAAATTCGGTCGCGCTCTGCTGGCCTGCCGCCGAGCCCTTGGTTCGATGCATTGTGGCATTGCATTTCTCCATACTTGTGCAGAGAGAGAGAAGTATAAATCAGGTTTAGCGTGTGTGTGTGTGTGTGTGTGTGTGTGTGTGTGTGTGTGTGTGTGTGTGTGTGTGTGTGTGTGTGTGTGTGTGTGTGTGTGTGTGTGTGTGTGTGTGTGTGTGTGTGTGTGTGTGTGTGTGTTGGAGGAGTTTCAGTGTTGGCTTCAGGAAGATTTGACCTGTTGTTTGTGGGGTTTACACAGATTGTTTGTAGCACTTACCTGCTGTGATTTTGAAGTTAAGAAAAAGCCTTGCTTTTCATCGTAAAACACCACACCATGTAAGCTAGCATGCTAAATAGTTACACAGTTACGTAGGTGTGTTATGTTAGGAATTATGGCTACAATTTTGCTGACAGCAGGTTGAAAATGTAAAACTGAACTCTCAGGATCAAGCATTGCATGTTTCTATGTTTTGGAGGCGGGGCTTGGGGAGAAAGGCAGTTGGGCTTTTGGAATGTGTATATTCAACAAACAGCTTGCTCCAGCAGCCTTTTCAAGAACTCCTGTCCTAGTTTTAAGTCCTTAACAGAACACAGATCTCTCTCTGTACTGGATGTTCTTCCTGTCAGTTGATGTTTTTTTTATTGCATACTACACATATATTTTAAGTTGTGATTAAACATCTGTGCACTCTTACCTGTTGAACCGTACACATAACCGAATAGAAACCATTCACTATCCACAGCTTCCATAAGTGTAAACGTGCATCTCATTCTTCACTGAGGGAAAAACTGTTTTTTTGCGACTCGGCAGAAGCAAAAGTGTTAATGATAGGCATTATTTTAGTGTGTCCGTGTTGTAGGAAACTTGTGTGTACACTGTATGAGGTTTTATGGTGTGTGTGGTTTGTATTGGCTGGGGCCTGCAATCCTTACTGGTTCAAACCAGCCTATCTGCCTCGGTGGTTATATTCATGTTACACAAAGTCCCTTGTAATAACAGAGGGGGAAATGCCAGGGCTGAAAGATGCAGGCTGGTGTAGAGCTGCCGCAATTATAAAATGTCATAGCATCTAATCATCCTTACAAATTAAAACCATTAACTCTCCGACCACCTCTTTGCACGCCACTTTTATGGCACAAGTCAATTCATACAACTTTTAATGAAAAATGTTTCTTGAAACTAGAAATTTTCTGGAGAATTTTTTATGAAGAAGACTGCTTGGTGTGTAAGATCGCCCACCATCATCCTGGCTTGAGCCAGTCAGGCTAGATTTTCTCTCCATTTTAGAAAAAGTAAGTAAGGAAGTGTCTTTTCTTCAAAAACAATTGACAGACAGGTCTTATGTTTAACTCTAGACAACTGTGGCACATAGATGAGTATTCATTTCACTCGGCAACAGAAGGCTGCCCGCGTTCTGCTGCTTTGAAACAAACCCAAATAATCAGCCCTCCACTACCGTGTTAAAGTTGACTTGAGAGGCTAATGCTAGTTTGTTGGTTGTTTTTGCACCTAATGTTGTGCTTTTGGTCTGATTCCTCTAAAAGAAAATTTTCAGTGGACTTGCTTTAATCCAAAGAAAGGAAATGAGCCAATTTGATGCCACAATTCCCCCAGAATGCTTTGTACTGCAGAAGCAAAGGATTTGACGAACATGAGCTGAAGCTGCATTAAACTACAGAACATTATTTAAAGTAACGCTCCCATTCAAATAACCCCTCCCCTGAGAATTCTAACCAGGCCAATCAGCGCTGAGCAGTGTACGTCACACACCGCAACGCTCAGTTTCTCGTGAACAAGGAAGATGGCGTCTGAAGCGGAGTTCGCTTCACCTCTTTCCTCTGTTCTAAATCACTTGGACATGTCTTTTAAACCACAACACGAGAAGCGCTAAAAGCCTTTTTTCTAAACATCACCCGGACGCCATCTTTGACAACAGCTAAAAAACTACAGCATTGTGCGATACAGTCGTCATTTCCGCCTTTTTCTCATTGATTCTGTAAGCCTTGTTTCGGTTATTAACCATACGAGAGCGATATCAAATGATCTGGGCCTGGGTCTGGGCTCGTGATAAGGAGTTACAGCTTTGTATCCTACTTTATACCACCAATGTTCTTTACCCAATAATATGACCTATTTTACAAGGACCACCACAACTGTATTGAATATTCAAAAGTTTTTCAAATATTTATTTATAAACAGGACATAAAATTTAAGGGGATCTCAAAACAAAATTACACCGAATGACATCCAGTTCAGTACTTTTGTGTGAATAGAGAATTTGCCAAAATGAAACACTTTCATGAGGTTTTACACCCAAAACTTCACGTTTCATTTCCATACCAAATTTTTCTATTTAAATAAATTTTGAACTCACACTATCCTTGTGGGCCCACACACACTCTTTGACCCACACACACACACACCTCCTAACCTAAACCTCCCTCCGTTGCAGGCCTGTTTGTTGGAAATTGAGTGCGGTGGGGCCTAAAAACTGTAATGGCCGCTTCACTCAGGAACTGAGCATAAAAGCAAAAGCACGTGCTTTAAAGGTGACTGTACTCACAAAGTCCAGGGTTATAGCAGCATGAGGTAAGGGAATTTTGGATGGGCTGTTCCACTTAGGTAAAGGCAACCGGTGATCACAGATGGAATGTCAACCGCAGGACCTCCGCAGCAGAGAACAGGCATGGAACACGCAGCAGGGCCGTTGGATGGTAAACCGTCTCTCTCTCTCTTCTCCAACCTCCGTCTCCTCTTGCAGGTCACAACTGAAGCTTATATCAGGACCACGATTAGTCGACCTTCTTGAACAAACCTCAACGTTTCCTCCGTCAGCTCTCGATAACGTCCCGTCTTACTCTTCAAGTCTGGCTCGCTACTCCCACACTAACTGCCGTTCATAGTCCCGCCCCTTACCAAAGGAACAGGGCTCTGATTGGCTCGTGAGTACTAATACAACCACTGGACATACAGAGATTGAGTGATTGACAAATGACCGTAAACAAGTCAGGTTACACAAAACAGCTCTTTTTTTTTTTACATTAAACATTATGAATAAAGTTATTATCTTTTAGGCTCTGTACCAGAATAAGTTTTTATTATTAGTATTATTATTATTTTATTTTTACAGAGCTACACCGCTACAATTATTTTTGAGCTGGCTTGTCCCACCCCTCACGTTGCGCTCTGCCTCTGAGTATCCAGACTGGTATGCCGTACTTGTTCTCCATCTATTCCATACAGAGGATAAGTCTGGCATTCCAGGATATTTTAGAACTGGAAATTCTGGTGGAATTTCCTTTTTTTGCTTCCTAGTTTGACACGTTTGTGATAAAATAAGAGGAAGATGCATCACGTGCTTTTTGGAAAACTCAAGATACTGTATAACATAGTGGGTACGAGATATTTACTGCTTTTGTCAGAATTGTACCGTAAAAATTATCTGCTGACCATGAAACGATCATAAACGAGCTGGTAAAATTATTTAAAATTCATTTTTGAACTCATTTAAAGGCTCAGCGCTGAAACCTCAAAGAACTAAAATGGTCCTCAACCAGCCAACATCAGGACGTTCTGGCTAAAACTTCATTAAAGTCTGATGAAAACCTAAACACTGCTTTCAGCAGACATCATAAGCTGTATTACCAGGGTAAATGACCCAAAGTGTAACCTGCTGAGGGTCATGTGAGCCCTCTCCTCACTCTCCACCTCAACTCCTCAGTGTTACGCAACCTCAGAGTAAGAATAACCACAGCACGGCGTTTACTTCTGTACTCTTGACGCTCCCGTGAAACATTCTGCACTATTCATTCTCTTAATTTGTGCTTCCTCACGACACGTGAAAGCACTTAGGAAAAATACTGCAACGCTCATGGACGCACCTTAACACAATCGTATTGTTTTATATGGAATAGTTGCTGCTTTCCTTGTTTCTGCCTTTGTCGTCGGAACGGGGAAGGTGGAGAGTAGAAAGACAAATAGACAGATGATTTAGCAATAGGGATTTTTTTGGATGGAGACAGTAAAGGGACGAAAGAGCTAGGATGGAGTGGGAGTGGTGAATTTGGCTGAGAGCCTCTGCAGCTGCTTTAGACACGGCCCCTCAGTGGCACAGATCAGGAAAACATTATTCACTCTGATACTGAACACGTTTCCACTTCCACTCATCAGTTTTAGAGATATGGTTGTACATTGGTTCTGTAATCTGTAATCACTTAAGAATAATAAACTAACCCAAAAGAGAAGAGTGCAGGAGTGAAAAGGGTTTTAGGGAACCTGATGTTCTAAATCCAGATTCCACTTAAAGTGTTTTTTGTGCACCGATTCTGGTTTGTTAGGGCCAATGCGGGTTTTCAATTGACCCAAAGATACTGATTTATTCCAATTCAGCTTGATAATAAGGATGCACAACACAGCTAGCCTAGAAATGTAGACCAACAGTGGCATGGCTTGCCAGGCTACAATATAGCACCATCATCAGTATCCACTGATGTTAGTCATATTAACATATCTGTGTCGGTACTATAAGTAAATTCGGGCAGATTTTTATGTCCATCTAGTTGCTATTTGTGTATTTATGTATGCATTTAAAATTATATGATTATATATATCTGTAAATATCTGTTATCTGCCCTAAAAACAATATTGATACTGGATATCGATACCAGGCCACAATTTTATATCTGTGCACTCCTTATCTTAAAGGGACTTTACGGACTTTAGAATTTTTATGCTCGTGATTGCCCCCTCAGGCCAAAAGCGTAACGGCTGCTTCAATAGTAGGCTCGTGCACGAGGCGCGCATGCTGTACGTGCACACTCCTTAACGAAAATAACAGCTGAGACAGTCCCTTGTGTGTGTGTGTGTGTGTGGGGGGGGGGGGGGGGGGCTGGAGGACAGGAGAACATGCAGCTAATTAATTAAATAATTTGGTTCTGTACCTTTCTCTTCAGCACAGCCGACAAAGGTTTATGATGGGTCAGTCCTCCTGCATGCTCAGATCATTCCCTTCCCTTGCTTGAAAAATTTTTCCAAAATGAAAGTTGAACCCACATCTTTTTTTATCTGTGAATTCAATGCCGTTCGGCGAGTCTCAGCTCTCCTTTTCTGTGATTTTACAGAAAAACAGGCAATCACAGTAAAAATGCCAGGGCTCATTCTACAGGACCAGGGCATTGCAGGAGAATGTATGAAGAAGACATTTATTATTTCTATACATGTTTTGGCTGTCAAACTTCCATAATGTCCCTTTAAAGATCTTTAGTGAACGTTTTATGTTTAGTTTCCAGTTTTCTAGACAATTGTGATTCTTTAATCAAAAACTCCACAATGAAGACCTGGTATTGCGAGTTCCAGTTAGTGCTAATGACTAATAAAGTCAATTTTTTTATTGCTGCTTGGCGATTGTGCAGTCATTAACAAAATCGATTAAAATATTCCTGTTTAATATTTTCTAAAGGAATTTATCTCTTTAACTTTAAGATTCACTTAAAATGTAATGTTTTAATGTCTGCAAAAACCCCATATTTTGTTTACTTTTTTCTGTTAATCAATAAGCCGACCTTCTGTTGACCTGCTTTAGTTGTAACAGACTTAGTAATATTTGTATCAAAGTCTCCCCTGAATGACGACGAGTTTTCTAAAAATTTAATAAAACAGCCTGTACTCTCCACCCTGGTGACATCATACGCTGCTGATAAACAAGCCTGGAGTTCTTGTCAGTAAACGTCACACAGCTTTCAGAACGGTTGCATAATTCACACGTGAACGTCCTTCAGACAGGTAACGTCCACTTTCAACCAGCTTTCTTTTGACGAGGAGGTGTCAAACCGTCCCCTCCTGCTAATCAGAGCTAATGAGCCTCAAGTGAAATGAGCTGATTGTTCCCCGAGCATTGTGGGAAGTCCTGGTGGCGTCTTGAGGAGGTAAAGGAACGTCTGACGTCCTCAGTTAGAGAAACAAAGGGGCAGCGACAGGGACGTGTCTGTTAGCATGTATGTGGGAAACGGCACCCCTCCTAAACCCCAGGTGGTCTCTGCTTGTTTAACTCTGTACTTTGTGTGTGTGTGTGTGTGTGTGTGTGTGTGTGTGTGTGTGTGTGTGTGTGTGTGTGTGTGTGTGTGTGTGTGCGTGCGTGCGTGCGTGCGTGCGTGCGTGCGTGTGTGCGTGTGTGTGTGTGTGTTCTCTGTCAACATGTTTTGTAGGCCCACAGGCCATTGTTGGGAGTCTTGGTGGAGCTGTTAGTCTGTCTCAGAATACTTTGTAGTTATTCTGAAAATGCAAATAAGCGGAACATTGTATATTTAGTGCATATTTTCATGAGGTTGTCACACATTTTTTAACTTATTTGTCCTAACCGAAATGCTGAAAGGTGCTGATTTTAGTGCCTTTCTTTGTTTTCTGTTGACCACTTCAGTTTGAAGACGTAGTTTTTTTGGGGTTGTTTTTTTGTTCGTCATTCTGGCTCAACAGAATTTGGTCCCAAGTTTATCCAGATATTAAGACACTTGACTTAAAGGTAGTTGCATTTGCAGAAATGTAAAGAAAACACCTTGAAAAGGTACAGAAAAGTAGCTTTTAAAATGTAGGATCACCTTAAGAGATGATTAGAAATAAGCTTTTAGGACAGTATTGCTTTTATTTTCTAAGTGTTTTTGCTGTTTTTTTTATTGTGTTTTAATTTTTTATAGTGTGTAATAAAAAACATTAAATGTAAAGCTAACGAAAGGCACAGCTGTTGGCTTTTTGTATTTACATCCATATATGTGTGTGTGTGTGTGTGTGTACTACTGTACTGTTTGTGTGTGTGTCCTCTTCCCTGACTGCATCCTGTTCAGATCCAGCAACGTGCTCCACTTCCTTCCTGTGCTGCCACAATCTCAATCAGGCTTCCTAAATGTATTCCAGCTTTCCAAAACCTAGTGTGTGTGTGTGTGTGTGTGTGTGTGTGTGTGTGTGTGTGTGTGTGTGTGTGTGTGTGTGTGCGTGTGTGCGTGTGTGTGTGCGTGCGTGCGTGCGTGTGTGTGTGTGTGTCATGTTAGAGCCTGGAGCTTGCACGCATTCAGGTGCACCCTGGGAAATGGGGCATGTGTCTTTTCTGCTGTGTTTTGATGTGACCTATGGTTTGTGCACATAAGCACGACACACACCTCTGAGGTCAGAGACAGATAAGAGATGGCACGGAGTCAGTTTCTCACAATGATGCCAGTGCTTGTGAAAATCCGGTCACAAACCAGCCTGTGTGACATCACTTTGATTTTTTTGTTGGGTTCATCACCCTTCTATCTCAGGTCCACCTGAGCAGACTCTGACCTGCGCCGCCTGAGTCTGGCTCCAGCTCACAACGACACAAAACGCAGATGTATAAACAAAATCTTGGCTTTTGTATATGTGGTTAGCACTTCTCCATTGCGGTTGGAATGTCAGTTTCCTTGCAACACAGAGGAATATCTCCATTTCTCGTCTCAGGGCAGTTTTTGACCCTCATAAGCGTTAATGTCGCCGACTCGTTTAGCTTGTTTGGCCGACAATAAAGCTGTATTTATTGTTTAGATGGAGAATGCGTCTTATTAGGCCTGTTGGTTTTTGTTTTTTTAATCACAAAAATAAATTCCGTATTAGCTTTAGTAGTCCAGAGGAAACATTTTAGTTTTAATCATAATGCAAAAAGCCTGAATCCTCAAAACTGCTGCTTCTAATGGAAACAGGTAGGTGACCCTGATTGAGCAAGCTCTTAAAACCCAACTGAACCTGAGGAAATAAATCCGCTAACATAGCTTTTTATGATCATTTTCCTGTGCTAGGGTGTTTTTTTGGGCTGAATGTGAAGCTGCTCCAAGTCCTCTGCCATGGTAAAAGGGGCACGCTCTCGCTGGAATTGAGGTTTAAACATCTTGTGTCTCTCTTTTGATTGATAGTAGAATGGAGTGACAGGAAGACAGTTGGATCTGGTGCTTCATCTGTGGTAGGGCTGGGCGATGTGGCCTAAAATCAACATCACGGCATATTGAGGACGAGGAGTTAACCTTTACAACGATAACTGGACGATAACTACATGCGTAAAAAAAAAAGTTATCCACTAGATGGGGCGGTCAAGTGTGTTACGTTGAGTCTTGTCATGTGACATGAGGTGGTACAGCTTCTTAAAGGGACATGATTGTTGCCAACCCACATACATTTAAAAAAAAAATTTATCACCAGATTTATTGACATGGGAAAAATGATATCGGTTAGAGTCAGAAATTTAGATAATATTGCCCAACCCTAATCAGTGGTGATGAGGACATGGCTCAGGTATGTTGCTGTGAAGTTTATATTCCAGGCCTCAGCTATGGTCACGTAACAAGATGGCGCCTTTGATCGGCATCGCTGCTGTTAGTGGCCAGCCTTCAAAAGTTTTGTCTGCTAACTTTTTCCTTTCTGGCTTGCTTTTGTACGAGGTCGTCTTCAGTGTTGTCCGGGCTACTATCTCATATGATTGGCAGACTTAGTCCTTCCGATCAGCTGAACAGACCCAAGACCCACCATGGCTTTACCTTCTCCTTTGTTTATGTTCACGGGGCGCTGGACCAGAGCCATCCACTTGATCCGAGCCAAACGCCTCCAGTGACGTTTTTCCGATCCTGGACCAAAATCATTACTGAAAGAACAAGATTCTGGATACATGTGGCTAAAATGAGTTTCCGCCATACCACGAACAAGCTCAGCTTGGAGAACAGCCACTAAGTAGGGATAAACTGCTATATTAGTCCAATATTTACAATTTTTTAAATGTATAGATATCGGCCAAAATACCTGTTAAGTAGAGGCGCTCTAAAGTCAGCACATCCGCGGATGTCCAAATGGGAAATCTCAGAAACGAGGGCTAGGATGCTGCTGCTGAATCATGAGAATTCAAAGGTAAAAAGCTAAAACTGATCCATCTGGCTTTGAAGAGGAAACACATTCGGTCATCGGAGAGAAAAGCACTTTTCAAGAATCCAGTGTTTTTCATTGTTCTCAGAAATGAAAGGGAGGGAATGAAAAACGTATTTTCATCCCTCTTCCTGAATTGTTTCCGTGCTGCAAAATCTTTTCAGCTGTAGGAGTGTCTGCATGGGGAAATGAAGGGATGTAGCAGGGGAGATCTTTGTAATGACGATGATTTAATAAAGTAAAATAACAATGAGTGCCGTTTTAACACAGATGTTTTGCTTAAATGGGCCAAAAACTAAGAGCTGTGACCTTATTCAGAAAGAGAAGAAGTAGCTGTTTTTGAAGGGCCTCCTCCACAAGTCTGGGGACTTGAGGGGCCATCTAAAACTGGGTTGTCTTGATGGCAGGAGGCTGCAGGGAGACATAGAGGGGGCCCTGTTTTCTGTTCAAACTTAGTGTTTCTCAGCAGGCAGGCTTTCAGTATGTGGAACAGCCGACGAAGGCCTTGACTCTGAGCTTCTTTCTTTTTTCTTTTTGGCAGAGCTGGCAGATTCGAGGAGGTTTGAGTCGTAGCATCTGTTGCTTTGAGGGGGCCTGCTATTTATCAATCTGAAGCTCGGGCTGCTGGAAGCCCAGAGGGGGAAAAATATGGCTTATTATATACCACAGGTTCACCACCAGTCCCTCGATTTTACCCCTCAGCCTTCTCTTAATCTGATGACATGTTCCTCAGAGATACTCAGAGTGTGTGTGTGAGGTTAAATTAGAAAGACATGGCATGGCCTGCAGTATTTTTCTGCATATCCCTTCAGCTGCAGAGTTAAATGCATGAAAAAAGAAGTATTTTTTTATGCCAGAACTTGGCACCTGAAGTTGTTTTTCAAAACCCTGCTCAAGTAGTTGTGTGCCAAAAAGAAGAGCGACCCCTGGCTTTTCAGGAATCAACCAGCATGTCTTTGAAAAGTTGTTTTTCGAGAGGAAAGGGCGAACCCAAACATGCCGAAGCAATCAGATACACTTGTGTTGCTTGTTTTTGTGCACGGTTGAAGACTAACAGATCATCAGAAAAGTCACTTGCTCAATTTGACATGTGGCTTTATGAGCCAAGCACAGTAATTCATCCTTCCAACAACTTTATTGTGCAACTCAGCTATAAACCCAAAGAAACGTCTGTGCGGTTCGTCCAACACCTCCCCGTGCTTTTTTCTACAACTTGGCAGGTGTCTCACCAGTGCCTAAAGAAGATGCGTGGGTATATTTTGTATAATTTAGATGTGTACGTTCTCGTTTTCATTACTGCCACTTAGAATACGTGAACCACAAGTCAAACTTCTAACTGTGCAAAAGGTTGCAGTAAAATGCACGTGACACGTGATCCTCCGGAGGATCAAAACAAGCCACCGGTTCTAGACGGGTTTGTTTGATTTGCACCAATGCTTCTCGCTTAGCATTCTTTAACACAAATAACCACTTCTAACAAAATTAACGATGTTGTTCTTACAGTACATTTTTACACGATTAATCCCTTTCACGTGAGACGTCAGACCCAAGCTGCAGAGAATAATCTGGGTTACACTTTCCCTGAACAACCACTTCTCGACTACTCAGAAATACAGGCACTACCCAGGGGGCTTCTTCATTTGATGAGTCATGCAACAATCCTGAAGCACGTTTTGAACATTTCTTTGAACTCATTTCTCCTGGTCCCACTGACAAAAAACAACAACGGCCTGTTGAGATCGCCTCCAGGCAGTTATGAAAAGGCAAACAGTGAAACAGATTAAACTGGCAGGAAGAAGGAGCCAGGATGGTCGAACAATGACTAGCAGCAGTGAAAGAGTGGGATTGACTAGAAGACAAGATCAAATGTTTGGGTACCCAGTAAGTAGTAGTGGTAGTTGGTGTGAATGAGTACATTTAGATGGATTTTTCCTACAGTTCCAAGTGTTTTAGTAACATAAATGAATTGTTTCTTGTTTTTATCAGTCCTGTCGATATTTTCTCCCGTCAGTGTCACTCACTTGTAATTTCTTGTACCTTCCAGTGGTTGCTGTGTCATTTTCTGTCAACTTCTGTCCTCTTGTCGTTGACTCGCGCTTTGTTCCCTCATGCTTCGGCTGTGACGTAACTCTCCTAACAAACATGTTTACTCGACGGCGGTTCTCTTTGCAGCTCACACAGAGGCTCCTTTCATTAAAACAAAAAAAAAGTTGTTTTCTGTTCCTTGCATCTCCCAACACGTGAGCACAAATTGCTCATGTCTGTCCATCCTGTTGGGACCATTAATTCTTTATTTATGCAGGGCGACTCTTGTTATGGGTCCAGCTGTCCCAAAACATTTCTCCTCACACTCTGCAGAGAGAAACAAAAAGGGGGAAAATTAGACTTTGCTTTTTCTGCTCTTAACGAAAGAATATCATAAAGAGTTACATTTTTACAGGGCAAAGCTCTGTCTTGCTCTCTTTTGTGCACGCTCATGCACATGCATACTCCTGCACGGATATGCCAAGGCATGCTATGCTTTCCAATCACAACTTTCATGCTGAGACTCAGCAACAGGTCAACAGGATATGAAACCTTCCCTTCTTCTTCATGTCAGAAACGACCTTTACCCTCTTTCGCTCAGCCTCTCGCTTTTGCTCGAGCTTTTCAGTTGTGTTTGTTTGACATTTTGAACTTGTCACATCGATTAGAAAACACAGCTGAAAGGCTATACCCTTTTGGGTGGACTATACACTTCCGTCAGGGTCCAGTGAGCTTTCCGTTTCTGCGCTGCCACTCAGACTTGCAGACAATCAGCGTCCAGCTCATTAGCTTTATGGCTGAGTCATTCCCTTGTACTGGGAGAGGTGTTCATTCGCTCGATGACCATTCGCCAGAGCCTCACCCTTCACCCCTCCTATTCCTCCTGATTGGTGTTAGTGGAAGGGAAGCTGACCATCTGTTGGCTCAGTTGCCCAGTGACTGAACAACAGCCCTCCCTTATGGCACAGATCCACTGTCCATTGTCTGCTTGAGACTGTGTGTGTGTGTTGGGTTGTTGAAGCTTCATCTGTCTCTACGTGCGTTCAGCTGCCTCTTTGCATGCATGTGTTTTTTGTGGGTCCTCTTCAAGGAGAGCCAAGTATTGTGTGAAGCTTTCCTGTGGAAGTCCCGTAGAGAACGCACCGTCGCCCAGCAGGACACCTCTCGGTGTGGTGTAAGCTGACTCGGCCTTACAGCAGGGCCAGTCGGGTCAGATTTATAGGCTACACTCCAAACATTTCTCTGGTGAATAAAGAGGTTGGGTTTCCTCCCCAGACATATGTCTTCCATCATGCCAACATAAGGGTCCCTTGAATTTTTGGGAAATGTGCTCAAATTTAAAAATGAAACTACACAACGAAACAACTACTTTTATTCTAACAACAAAACTAAATCTGAGTTCTTTCTTCATTCCTGATTTGGTGGCCCTACGATTTCGGAAAAACATAAAATACAGACAAAATCATAGAATTGGACATAAGATTTCTTGTAAAATGTGGATAATGTAAATTGGTAAACAAGTGAATCTGGTATTTTCTTTACAATATGCGTGATTTTCACAAATTATAGTGCCACTCACAAAGAAAATGTTAACCTCCGCAGCCTCTGCTGTCTGAGTGAGCTGAGGCAAAGAGGTCTGCTGCAGATAGATTACACGTTTAAAGGGATACTTTTCAACTTTTTCATATTTTTAAACAATTTTCTTGAGCCAGAATGTGCTAAAGCAGCCTTTTACAGGGTTAATGAAAGGCCATCCAACTCTTATTGCCCCCTGTGGCCAGAAAATTGGACTTGCAACTTCAGACTGGCGGACTGCTCGGTTGGGACTTAAAAATGGAGTTGACATACCTGGCGCTGCAGTCTGTTCCAGCACATTTCCTGCATGTTTTAGATCATGGACACAGCTGGTTTGTTTAATTTCGTGATGAATCACTCCTGTAGACACTAATAAAGGCTGGGGAAACATTTCAGCTGTTAGATTAAGGTGTTAAAAAGATGAACGCACAGTGAGGAGATACGTTTTGCTTTTGGTCCTACAAACGGACACTAGGGGGTGCTAAACCAAGCCAAAACTGTCTAGTTCCCCGTTAACACTGTTTTAGGAGGTTTTGATTCACAGCAACAGCTAGCGTTAGCCTCACTTTCAGCTAACTCCTTCATTTGAAAACACATTAGCAGAGAGAGATGTGAGTTAATCAAACACTCTGTAGTTTAATCTGCATAATGGGATTATGTGATGTATGTTTATGCAAAATCCTCAGTCAGCTGAAGTCCGTTATCTAGCTGAACTTCTCTGATTTGAAAAGTCCGCCTGTTGATACAAATTTTGATCCTTTTTCTTAACGAGAAACATAAAATCCAGTATAGTTGTTCTAAAATTTTATTCGAAAATTCTCTTGTGTGCACAAATTACAAAACTTCCTTTCAGACACACTTGGGCGCGACTCCCGGACAAAGGTAGTTGTTCTAATAAATCCAGCTGAAAGGGTTTTTCACAGCAAATCCCTTCATGGGCCAGATTAAAGTTCCTCAGTCTACTTTATTTTTCTCAGTTTACAAAGAAGGTATTAGAGATTGGAATTGTAGCTGATTTTTGTATTAAAGACTTCACTTTCTTTTAACTAAAGATCTTCGGTTTTGTTTCATCCAGATTTTTAAATAATTTTTCTGACAAGCATATCAGTTCTGAGAAGACCTTTGTCACATCACCAAGACGATGATGAAACAACCTGCATTAAACACACATGATTTAATTATGCAGCTGTGTTTGATTTAAAACATTTGCATCACTGATTGATCAGAACCTTTAACTGCAGCCTGATAAATATTTTAACGACTAATGATTTGATCTGAGGTTGTTTTGTTGTCATTTTTTATGTTTTCCCAGTAAACCTATTAAGCTGAGCCTCTGCAGCATTTGGAGTCTCAGTAGGATGCCGACAGACCCACAGACGACCCCGGGTGATTTCACCAAAACATATGCGCCCACTCAAACCCCATATTGAGAGATCAGTGGTGGCTAACCACTCATCTCAATCCCAACTACAGCGGTGTACAGTGGTGCTCGTGAAAATGAAACCCAGCCTGGTCTGCGTGGGGAAATGAAGTTGTGATGTTTTCTCATCCTCCTTTCCATTTTTCTTGTTGCACAAGCCGTGTCTTTCCTGTGGACACGTACAGGTGATGAAGGCTCAGTTACTCATTATTCATCCATCTCATCCTGTCAGTTACCTACCTGCTCTTCCGCTCCTTGCCTTGGCAGGGCAACAAGGGCGATTCTGTGAGGCGTGCTCATGACATTGAACTCGTCCACCCAGGAGGAAAACAGCTCAAGAGCCGTGCTTTTTTCTTTTTTCTTTTGGTTGTTTTTCTTTCTTTCTTTAGCTGAAAGAATCTAGAGAGCACATCCAGCTACGCTTCTGACTCTCAGTGGGATTTGGAGCTGAGACAAGATTCCACACATTTATTTGTTGAGCGACAAACTTACAAGGAGTTCTTGAAAAGATCCTACAGTAGATACTAGTTCAGTTTGTAAGGTTGTTTTTCTTTGCTTATGACTTTATTACCCTTTAAACTCAACCTTTTATTACATACTGACAAAATGAGCAACGAAACAACAACCACACAGTGAGAATGAAGCCTCGCAAACACTCCTGAGGAAAGCAGGGGGATCTGGGGGATTTGTGGTTTGGTGCTGAGCTGTGCTGCTTTGTCATGTATGCATTTGTGTGGGATTCCTGATAGAAATCTGGTTTGGCAGAGTCGTTATCGCCTTAGACTTCAACAGTAGGCCCAGGCCGGCCACTAATCCCATAATGGGCTAACTCTGCTGCTCCCCTCGATGAAAAACTTTAACTGTGGGCTTTTTTTTTTTTTTTTTACTAATGCTTCCCGTATATATTTGCCCTGCAGTACAGTAGGCGCATAAAGGCGTGTGTGTGTGTGTGTGCTTGCTTTTTGCATGGATCTCTGCAGGTGAGTGGGCAAAAATAGGTAATCTAGTGTACAGAGTCATCGATTTTTCCCACTGCACAGGAAGTGGCTGGTTGTTGATTTTCAGGGACAATGATGTCACTCCAGACTGTGCACGGTGTTTACTTATCCATGATAAGGTACAAGGTGCTTTCTCACAGCGCTCTGCTCAAATAATCCTCTCTATCCATCCATCCATCCGCATCCATCCACATCCATCCATCCATCCATCCATCTTCTCTCCTCCGATCACTTTTTCCATGTTCTTCTCTTTCTGTACCGCGAGTGCACTCGTGAACCTCCGCCTTCATCTCGTCAGGTGACCTAATCAGAACAGGAAGAAGTCAAAGTATCGATAAATATGCATTTGCTTCTGTGCAAAAATAAAAATAAAATGTGCATCACTTCAGTCAAGAATAAACAATCTGACTTATTTTTGTACATCTCAGCCACATAATCAATACAAGAAAGTGGGTAAACAACTTTATTTCAATGTTTGTCATTTAATTTTTCTGTGACATCATAGTTTTTTTTTAGCAACAATAGCAACAGTTGGGTCAGTGCCTGACCTCTCCTTCTGGAGTCTGTTTATTTGAGGTTATATAAGACTATTTACTGCACAGTAGCACCTAATGTGTCATCTGTGCACATGGTGGCGACTTATGCAAAACACGTTTACAAATAAAGTTGATTTTAATTCATAAATACTTTCATTTCCTCCTCAGAGAGAAGCTCACAACAGAGAATGGTCAGATATTTAACACCGATTCAGATCCACTTGGGAGGGGGGGTGAATGATTTTATCCGTTGGGTTTGTTCTTTCATCGGCCCTACAGGCTTGTAACTGATTAACTACAGGGCAAATATGTCCAACACTACCTGTGGCATGAGATAGGAGACACACACACACACACACTTTGTCGAGGTCATGAGGTCCATGAAGAGTTTATAAACGTTGAAAAAAGGTCCAATCACAAACATACTGATCTATTCGCTGCATTTTTAAATTATTGATCTGTGTAGACTGAGCTCTGCCTGAGACCTACTCACTATTTACAAACTGACGTGATTTCCTAAAGTCTTGGTGAAATATATCCAACATGCTTTGGTAAAAACAAAAGAGCTCGACATTACTGCAGGACTATTTTTTCTGCTGAGCCGGTTTTAGAGGTCAGAGGCAAACACCTGATTCCTCCTCTCTTTTCCGCGGGGTGTGTGTCTTCGGAGATCTTTGCACAGGTACAGATCAATAAAGTTTCAAATGAACATCCAGTGTCCAGTCTGAGAGTGCAGCGCTCAGATTAGCACATTTTCTCCCTTTTTGAAAACTTTTCTTTTTTGTACCATTTCAAACGTTGATTTTTACTGGATGCATTAGCAGTGCGTAACGTAAAATAACGCGTTTTCCACACGACTTCAGCAGTGTGTCCCTTCCTACTGGGAGCGTTTCAGATGTGCAAATTCATGAGCACACAGGATAATTGCAAGATCACGTGTGATTTTGCCAGTGCACGTCCAAACAAGCAAGGAGAAAAATGGCAGTGTGAATCCAAAAGGTCTGCGATTTATATTCTGTTGTGTTTACTTCGGCCATGGAGCTTTCTCAGGTAATGAAGGTATTTTTTCATGGTAGGAAATCTGCCTGTGTCTTCAATTCAGTTCTGTTTACTTATTTAGCACCAAATCACATCAAGATTAATCTCAAGGCAATTCACATAGTAAGCAGTCCAATTGAGTTCAGTTCATTATGCTAGTAAGTTAAAAGCTTCCTATGTAAAGAAACCCCGTTGATTGCACAGAGTCATTAACTTTACAGCAATCCCTATACTAAGCAAAATTGTAGTGAAGGTGGAGAGGAAAACGCTCCTTTAACAGTCTTTTATTTTGAAAAATTCCAGACGCTTCACGCTGCTCACTTGTTAGATTTCCTTTATGGCCTGATCTGAACTGCTGAGCTTGAAACGTTCTAAATGGAGCAACAAAACATCACACTTTCAGTACGGTATGCATCACCGTACAAAACACTTTTCTATAACAGTGGCTATTAGCTGCATATTGCGCTTTGCAGACTTAAAGCACCGCTTACGCATCTGGGGTCGGGCTGCACAGCAAGGTTTAATGCATGCACAGGTGATCAAATATGGCCAATATAAGGGGTTAATAGTCAGTTAGGGCAAGTTATGAACTTCTCTGAAAATCCCTAATAAACCTAGAGCTTCACCGTTCCTCTTTGTTGTTTTTTTATGAGGCAATTAACAAGAAGAATGATTCTGTGCCAAACAGGAAATATTAAGTCCAACCTTTAAATAACATTATTTAGTCTGATTTTGCAGTTGGGATTGAAAACACCAACTTTTCATTGATTGCTCTACGCATATTTATTTACTTCCAAAGTGGAAATGGAAAACACCAAAGCTAGCGGTTTAAGCGTTTTAAGCTAAATGGTTGTGCAACAGGTTTCTCCATCTGTATGCTCATATTTTTAGAAGATAAAGTGCCTCTTTAAGCATTTTTTACATTTTTTCCCTGCTCTGCTCTAGATAACACAGACTCGTGATCACATGTCATGTTTGGCGAGTTCATGTTTGAGAAACTCACTGGTTTATAGAGGACAGAGACTGCGCAAGTGCTGTAGGTTTGTGTATGTTGTACACCCCCACCCTTGTTTGCATACACCAAATCTGCTGGCTCCTGTTTGTATATTTAGTGCAGTTCTGTTTAAAGTCAAACGCATCAGAAAGTGGGCCGTCTGAGAGGAGTGGGGGGTGAATGGCCTGAGTGTGTTTGTCATGATTCAGCAGCAGACATCATTTTTATACCAAATCAAATGCAGAAATATAAAAAAGGTGTGTTTCTTGGTTAGAAATGAACATTTAAATAATTAAAATCCAACAGGAACAAGTGAATTATAACCCCAAACCCTCTAACGTCTCTGTATTTAACCTAAAACGTAAACAAAAGTAAGAGCTTGTGTTTAGTCATGTTTTTCTTTTGTTTATCTTGGCAATAAATCTGTTGGAAAGCCTTATTAGACAAATTTACCTTGAGGCAGAACTCGTAAGGATCACATAAATGTGCCGAAACCCCCTGCAATAATCTCCTGTTGGATTTACCCAGGATTACCTACAAAATAAGAATTTTTATTATTTATTTATTTATTTATTTATTTTTTTATTTTTTTGCTAAAAAACATCATTACAACAAAGAATAGATAGACAAATAAACACATTTTTGAAGTTCCTACTCCCCCCTATGGCCACGAGTTTGGGTAGTGACCGAAAGAACAAGATTGCGGATACAAATGGCCAAAATGAGTTTTCTCCTTGGGGTGTCTGGGCTCTCTCTTAAAAATAGGGTGAGAAGCTTGGTGATGCGGGAGGGGCTTGGAGTAGACCCGCTGCTCCTTCACGTCGAGAGGAGCCTGTTGAGGTGGCTTGGGCATCTAGTTAGGATGCCTCCTGGACGCCTTTCTGGTGAGGTTTTCTGGGCACGTTGAATCAGGAGGAGACCTAAGAGACATGCTGGAGGAACTTTGTTTCTCAGCTGGCCAGGGAACGCTAGGGATGGGTACTGAATTCTGTACTTTTTAAGGTACCGACCTAATTCCATACTACCGACCGAGCACCGATTCACGTCATTTCAAACGGTGCCTCGTTTCGGTACCCGTCCTTGATAATGAGAACTTGCCAAGACAGCTGCGCATGTGCAAGAGCGTCATGTCGTCGGTCCCTGCGAGTTGCTTGGGTCCACTTCAGTAAATGTGATGGGTAACTGGGTGATGATGAAACCAGCGACAACGATCTAAGTGAGACATCCTCATCTTAATCTGCTCCGGTAGGTAAATAAAATGTTTAAGATAATGTTAGCTTGATATGTTAGCTTCCATTCCGCTAATGGTGCGTTCGCTTTCTCGGAACATGAACGCTCTCTAAAGTTTGGCTTCACTTTACTAAATGCGACGGGTGATTGGGTGAAGATGAAACCAGCGACAACGATCTAAGTGTGAGGCATCATCGTTTTAATCCAGCAGCTAAATAAACTGTTAAAGATAATGTTAGCTTGATATGTTAGCTTCCATTGCCACCGTTGCTATCAGCTAATGGTGCGTTCGCTTTCTCCTTGTAAATTCTAACTTCCCAGTAGGAAAAAGTCAAATGAAAAGGAACAGCAAAAGGAATGAAGATACACAGTAAATTTAGTTCACAGTAAAGATGTTTGCTTCAGTTTAATTATCAGCTTATAAAACTACAAGGACGATGTTAAAATACAAACAGCTGAATGTTATTTATCGTGATATTTATCAAATATGGTTATATATTGAGAAAATATATATATTTAATTATAAAAGAGAATTAAAATAAACACTCAAAAGTATCGAAAAATGGTACCGTTAAGTACCGGCGGTATCGATTCCTAGGTACCGGGAATTAGTACCGAATCAATTCAAATGTCAAAGGTACCCATCCCTAGGGAACACCTTAGGATTCTCTGGAGGAGCTGGCCCAAGTGGCTGGGGAGAGAAAGGGAAGTCTGGGCCTCTCTGCTTTGGCTGCTGCCCCTGTGACCTGACTGGATAAATGCACAATAATGGATGAATGGATGGAGACCAGTGAGACTTTTTTAGCTTCCTGTAGCACTCAATTGCCATGCTAAGTAAGTTTTATTTCTACTTTCTGGTACTGAAATTTGTTCCTTATTTTGTTTAGTTTTACAAATATATTTTCAGTTTTAAAGTTTTGTTTGAAATTCAATTGTTTTCTCATTTAGCCATTAGCAGTACCTTATTTATGTTTTGGAGCAACGCTAACTTTTGTTTAACTGAAGGAAAAATGTTGATTATGTATCTTTCGTGCTGATCTACTAGACCACACGTGTCAGACACAAGGCCCGCTGGAGCATTTTTATGTGGCTCGCGAGATAAATATAAAAAATATATGAAAACTGACCCGCTGGTCAATTTTACCACAAAAACTACAACTCCCATGATGCTTTGCGGCATTCGCGGCGCCAAAGCGCCCCCTCCTTTGTGTTTTTTCCGGTGTCTGCAGCTCCGCTGTCTCGGACAGACTAAACACTCCTCTCACTCATCGCGGAGTTTACTCAGCTGTTTTCCGACGTTGAAGCCCAGAAACGGAGATTCTAGCTGCTCAGTAATGTGTTCACGACTGAAAGAGAAAGTTTTCCAACTAACGTCCAGACAGAGCCGATATAACTCCAGCGAACAGCGACACGCTCAAACCAGCATGACTCTGTGGCTGCTGTAGTTTTTATTTTTCCTCCCCGACACACAACAACGCGGTCAAGCTGCTCAAACATGTTCATCAGCACAAACCTATCTGTTGTCTTTTAATTTTGTCATTATTATGATGAAGATGAACAAAACAACAGGAGTCTCCTCCTCAGCTCAGCTCAACCCCATGATGCAGGTATCTGGCTGGGACAGGTGAGCATCACAGTAAACCAGTGGAGCAAACTGAGCTTTACATATGTTGGTTTTATGCTCTTTTTCTGCTCCAAAACATGAAAGTTAACAGGTGAGATGTTGCATTTTCATTTAAGATAAAATTATATTTTTATTTTGTTGTTGGCCCGTGAGAAAAGATTTAACCTACAGTAAACAGGAAGTGGAAAGGCTGCAGATAGATGAATAGAATAGAAAATCCCTTTATTGTTCCTCAGTGGGGAAAGCTAGACGTCACAGCAGCGATGACACTTATTACAGGAGAAAAAAAGGAGAATAAAAAATAAGAAAAATGAATAAACAAGAAAACATAAATCCTGAATAGATTTATAAAATGCTGATTATACCACAAGTAATGAATACCACTGATGCCTTTTATTTAAAACTGAATTGTTTGTGTGTAATTTGGTTATTCCACATTCAGTGTTAATGCAAAAATATGTTTGTTTCCAAATTAAAAGGTTCTAAATTGCATATATGTTGATAAAGAAAATGTGCAAATTTGCCATCACTTTTTCAAAAAACAAAAACTGTTTGGCCCGCGACCTCGTCCCAGATTTTCATTTTGGCCCTGTGTGAATTAGAGTTTGACTCCCCTGTACAAGACTCTATTCACACTTAAAAGGAGACCAGTGATGAAAAGCCATTTAATTATAACTCTGACTCTCATGAAAAGTCCATAATTAGTTATCACCTTATCAAGTGGGCATTTCATAAACAATGTAATATTAATGAGGCCGTCGCTGTCGGCCATGTTGTTCAGCAGTTTGGTGCCAGAGCTCATTGCCTAATAATGAGGTAATAGGACCCATCCGAACTGGTTCTGAGGGTTGCGATTAGGCCATATCATTTTCTCACCCCTTCAAATACAAACAGGATCACATCACCTTTTCCACTTTGTAATCAAAACGCATCCCAATGAAGGTTAAAGATCGAGAGCACAGATATTGGACCAAGAGGCTGAAGTGAGGCCAGCCTTGACGCGTGAAGAAGCTCTGCTGCATCTCAAACTGGTCTCGGTCCATGCAGGACTTCCTGTTTATTAAGAGAAATAGAGCATCGGTTTGGTTTTTCATTAGAGGCAACGAGGAAATAAGAAAGCTTGGTTTGACTCGGCTGTTCAACAGGTTTCTGCTTTGATTTATTTTTAGTTGCTTATAGTCATTGCTTGTGGTCGTCAGCTGTTGGTTCCTCTCATGAACGTGTTGTTTCATGATCCTTTTGGCAATGAGTCATCAACTCTTTTATTTACAGTAACAGGTGAAGGCTCAGATCTTTTCACGCAATTTAGAGCACTTACTGAGAGTTATTAGCTGCATTCCAATAGAGATGAGTCAGTTTTTAAAGTTTTCTGCTCTGTCAGCTTCGTCGAGGCTTTGTCCGGAGGCACCCAGCAGCATTAGATCGCTGGGTATTCTTTCTGTTTTCAGTGTGAGTTGTTTTGAGTGAATGCCAATTTAAGCTCATCTATTTAGTTGGATGTGGAGAAGAAAAGCGTCTCTACTGATTTGTGGTGGCTGCGTCATATCAGGCTGAAGATAGCATGGGAGGGTTTGGTATTTTCTGTTTTTCTGTGGGATCTTTTCTCCCGGAGCTTGTTGTATTGTGACAGCTGCCCTATCCCTGCTAGAATAACATCCCCGGGAACTCGCTCTTCCACACACGGACATAGGGGTTGCAAGCCAACACCTTTTCCCCTGGATCACCAGCCACAGTACATATAGATTATTATGGGATTTCTCCTCGTTCATGCCTTAAAGTCATGAAAGCGGGGTTATCTATTGCCCCAGATACCTTTTGATCTAATCATCAGCAACCTTCCATGTTCTGGATACTCGCCGCTGTTCCTCAGGAATCCAGGGGACGTTGTTTCCAGACCCAGGGCTTGCTGGTCTGGAGTGGTATGGAGGGTGGGGGTGGGGTTATCCATGCCTGTCCTCTCACGAAAACCAAAGCTCGTCTAAATTCACTCCGCTCTCATATTCTGCCAGAATACACACAGATTAGAGACCAGTTGGAGGAAAAATAGAGGACACTGGTTTCTCAGAGACAAAGACTAATTCCCACACATGAGGGGGAAAATTCTATTTCCATGAATCTACACATCTTAGCTTAGCTTGGGCATGGTCAGTAACACCTTCTGCAGGTCCCAGCCTGCAGGACAGCCAACGGTTAACCTTTTTTCCTGCTCTGTCAGATACTCACAGAAATGAACAGGCTCACCTCTAGATTGTCTACGAGGAATTTCCTCTTTTGTTTAATTGTTTTTTCAGTATTTTTTAAACTCTGCAAACTTCTGCAATCGAACTGCATTGATTTTTCCTTTAACTTTACCCCGAAAGCTGTAAAAATAATCTGTTTACACGGGGAATAAAAGTTCAGTAGTTGTTTTTCCCAGATGCTGCTTTGAGCCTCGGGTTAATAAGAAACATGCGGCTTGTTGTTTCTGTGAAGTTTGGAGACTTTTCGTCTTAAAGGACGAATCAACTTAGCAAAAAAAAAAAAACTGTGAGCAAAGTGAACATTGTATGAAACAGAATACATCCGGCTGCTTTGTGAACTTCATACCTCGGCACAACTTTCTCTGTTTTCTTTTCCTCTTTTTTCTTTTCTTTTTTTTTCTTTAAGAGAGACCGAGCAGAGAAGATTGGTTCCTGAAACTGTTGTTCTGGTCTGTAATTGGTGGAAACCTGTTGCTAGGCTTATGTCAGCGTTGGAGTGTTCTCTGCTTCCTCTGCCCTGATAGGTCGGGCTCGAACTGGTCTGGTGGACTTCTGCCACTTGTTGAACATCCCCACAGTTTCTGTGGTTCTCTCGCATCGAGCTTCGTGAAAAAACGCAGCCGCTGCAGCACTCACACACTCATATGCACAGTTTACCTTCTAAACTTGGCTTCCTCCCCTTTTTATTCTCATCTTATGAACTTTTATCAGCCTCCTTATGGGATCAAAACTGCTTTCAAATCATTTTGTGCACTTGTAAAACTAAAACAGCTGCTTCCATGAGTAATTCAGAAAGTAGCTGTCATGCCTTCTAACTTGTCCACCTAGATCTTTGTGAAAGTTTCTGTTTCCACCCGTATTACTGCAGCATCTTGAGGCAGTTTTTGCATGTTTTGTACCTTTTCAGTACAAAACTTTACCTATTTTTACTGGATCACTGACAGGAAGTAAATGTTCACTTTGCTTGTTGTCTTTTAGGTGTTTTCTTGTAGCTAAAAGTCTTCCTGGTGACTGAAAACTGTCTTTCTTTTGTAAAAATGTAAAGCAGAGACAGATGATTCCATTAACTCCCAGTTTTTAGTGATTTAACAAATTAAAAGCTCCAAAACAACTTGTTTCTGCACTTTTATTAGTTTTCTATATGCATAATCTTGAGAACCACTAAAATATCGAGTTTGAAAGTGCTGTAAGTAGTTATTGTAAGCTGATTGGAGGCTGTAGTGTCGAACACAGCTGAGGTTGGGTGTCACTTATTAAGGGTTCAGTAAAGTAATTTTATTTTGGGTTTCTGACTCGCTGGGACTAAATAGTGTGTGTTTTGATCTGAATTGGCTTCACTGTAAGTTCAGGAAGTTGGTTTCTGTTCTGCAACACTTTTTAAAGCAACTACCAACATTTTTTTCACACTTTTCAAGACCTACAGTTGGTGGAAGTGGCTGAAAAAAGCAGAATACTTATAAGTTCAGTTTAGATTACTTTCTGATGCTTTTTGTTGCACATCTTCGTGGATTTTGAGTGTTAATTAATCTTTTATGACTTGAATGCTGAAATATGCAAAGACAGTAAACAGTTTCTCATCATGGCCGTGATATAAAGAAGTAAACATTTAATATGAATACTTATCCTGCCCGCTGCAGTTCATGGGAATATTTTTATTAACAAAAAACATCCGGGTGGAAATGCTTCCATTGTCCGTTCTCTTCCTTTATCAGATCTGAAACAAATCCGAGAGGATTCCTGTTGTTTCCAGGAGTTATCTTTTTTACTGTAAAGTATCTATCCAGCGTGGTTCTTAATGCAATACGGTCACGCACTGAAACACATTAATCAGAGTGGCATTTTGTCTCAAGGCTCTTTTATCCCCAACTACAGTAGATCTGTAGTAATCATGCCTTATGTTATGTTATGTTATGTTCCAGCAAGCTCATTTGTAAAAGGAACATTTTCAGAAATCAAGCTCTCTGTGGGTGACATCAAACTAAAGACTGAGGCACCTGCCGATGTAGGTCTTGATATTCTCCTGAGACGCCCGCAATGTGGTTTTTATATGTCACATTGTGTTCTGAACAAGCTTCAAAAGGAGTATGCAGGTTGTTCTAACAGACAGCCCCAGCAGATCCAGGTCTAGAGCCAACAATGTTCCAGATAAACCAGCGCCACGTCCTCATGTAACAAACAGCAAAAAAAGGGGTTTGAATTCAAGATGGACCTTCTAGCAGCCTGTCACACTTGTGTATATTGGCTAATGAAAAGATGATTTGACATATGTAACAGAAGGTGATGCACCATCGCATGCATGAAGCTTTAGTTTAGTGTCTGAATTAGAGCCATTTTAGTTAGGGGTGCACCAATGTGAAAATGTTGGCCAACATCAATTTCATCATTGCTGTTGTGGTCAAGAACCAATATTTATATTAAAATAATATTTATATAAAATGTATACACACATGTACACTTCTGAGATGATTACTATCACTGTTTGCAAGCCATCCTATAGGCCTTTATGTAAATGACCCATAGACAGAACTCTCTTTCAAACCGTCTCTGCATGCAACAGCGCTAAGACCGATCAGAGCAGCTAACAATGTTCAAGTCCCACTAGTGTCTCACACAATGGTGTGTGCAAAATTTGTGACTATTTGGTAGCCCCCCCCCCCCCCCCCCCCCCCATTCCAACCCCTTAATGCTGAGTGTCAAGCGGGGAGGCATTGGGTCCCATTTTTTTAAGTCTTTGGTATGACCCAACCGTGGATTTGAACACATGATCTCCCAGTCTCAGTGCGGATTTTCATACCACCAGGCCACAGAGCTGGTGACGTACATCCTAATGGCAACAGAATCAGTCAACGGGGCAGTTTGCCATTCACCGCACTTTTTCTAAATAAAGACTTGGGTACCTCTGTCTGCTCATGTCTCAAAGACAAGCCCAAGTCTAAATCGTCCAAAGTTGAAGCCACAGCCATTTCAAACGAGTGCTGTTCCTTAGCCGTCATCTTGTTGTTTTGCTCCATTTTGGTAGACCTGCTGAGACTTCAGTAGAAACCATCCTAAATAAGAAAAGGTTTCTAGGCAGTACCACTGTCACATGACCAAACAATTACCGCATGACCACGCCCTCACCTTCTGATAAAGATACACAAAAAAATACCAATATGTGAAAAATGGCCATCATTAACCGATACTGATATTGATGCTGGCATATGGTGCTAATTGTTGTGCTTACTAATGTTGATCCATCCATCCATCCAGTACTTCGTAAGCTCATTTGCTAACAAACAGACCGTGGCGGCAGGTGATTAAAAAGCTCTTAGGAGGAATTGTGGTCAGTTTGTTCACTCCTGACAATAGTGTTTGGTTGTGCCGGCGAGGCCGGACTCCTGAGCCTAAGCGCTTTTATGTGAAAAGGTTTGGTGTGTCGTCAGCCTGAACGCTGACCGGCCTCTTCTGCAGCTTTGCTGAGCCATGGGGCTCCCAGCAGGTCTGGGAGTGCTGACTCCAGCCCTGGGAACATGTTTACAGCTGGCCTGCACCCCACTCTGTAGCATCAGGAGAGGGGTGGGGGGGGGGGGGGGGGGGTTGGCTGGCTGGCTGGCTTGGTACACACAATGAACCTGCTGAATACAGTCCTATCCACTTATCACACTAGCAGGCGGTTGACAAACTGGCCAGGCAGGCTCACGTGGAGAGGTCTGCCTTCTCACAGCTTCTTCTTTAGCTTAAAGCATCGTTTGTTTTTGCCACTCCATCATGTCTACTGTTAGAGTTGTATTGCAGGTAAAGATGTACCGATTAAACAAACACAATTTCACAAAAAGTTATTGATTTACCAACGCAAACAACAACTCAGAAAAGAAGAATTTCCTCTTGTGAATCTTACACACAAACACGACACGTGGGGTGTTTTTGCACTTGTCTGTGATCACCATCACTAAGATGCGAGCACTTCTGTAATTTAGCTGCTGGCTGGCGTTTAACTTGCATGCGCTGCTATGAAAAATGTAACCATGCATCTGTAGCGCACCGAGAATTTCAAATGCGTGTGTGCACACTTAGCTGCAAATCAAACAGCCCTGCAGGAAATGAAGAACATAAACATTGCAATTTAACGCGTGTGCGCACATGGTGTTTTTCTTGCATCCAAATAGTTTTAATTCCAAAAGGTAAGTGACGTTCTAACTACTGCAGTGTTTTAAACCAGTTGAGAGCTGTTATTGATAGGTTGGCATAAACAAAGCCATATGAGCCGCTCTTTCTTATCTCTGCTTCCTCTTGGGCTTTTAAAGGACTTTTTCCCTGTGGGCTGATTGGTGGAGGAATGGCTTTATCTGTGGTGTGATAGGCTGTGGTGAAAAACCACCATCTGAAGGGCTGTTATTGCAGCAGCTCCTGTCTAGATACTCTTGTTTTTTTATTTTTTACTACCTTACAGGAAAAAAAAGCCTTCCCCTGCCCCTGCAGTACAACAGTACACCTATAGGGGGTTGCTGCTGCTTGCTAACGCTGGTTTTTGTTTTTGTGCACACTGCGCAGATGAACACTAAAGATAAGTTCCCTTCTAGCAGCACTCACTAGCACAGATAGTTGAAGTCATGGAGTGGCCCTTATCATGTTTTGACACAATTATTGGGAAGTAAAGTCAATCAGGATTGATTGAAAGCTTTAGTTAACATATTTAAGGCAACATTTAACAGAAAATTCGATCATAATCAATGCTAACAGAGAACAAAAGCAGGGACAGAACTGATGATGTTTTCTTTAAGGGGATTCTTCTTTCCTCACGCGCAGCTCCGCCCCTTTAACACTAGCGCCTGTGATTGGCTGTCACGGTCGCGCTTTCGCGCTGTGATTGGCTGGTGCGGGCGTCACTCGCGCGAGCCTCGACTTATTTACCGAATGTATGAGCTGGAGAGGACGGTATTCTGCTGTGGGGCTGCAACAGCTGACTCCTGAGCACTTTCCCCCCCTCAGCGCCTCCAGGAACAAAGAGAGGAGGAAAGAGCCGATTCATTTGGCCGTTTTTAAGAAAACCCTGCTCCCCGGAAACAAGCAGCGAGGTGCGGCGAACGAACGAGATGAGGCTCGCCGTCGCACAGTCTGAAAACGGGGAAAACGATTCGATCGCAGTGACGGGCTTGTTAAAGATATGCGCTCATTGTGAACGGCTTAGCAAAAAGGTAAGAAACAGCGAACAGGACTGGCTTTAAAGTGTCTTTCTGTCGTGGGGTTAAAGAATTAGGCAGATGTCTTTAAGTGTTGTCGATCCGTTTTTATTTTTCTGCAGTCTTTTGTCCTGACTTGTTTACGTGAAGGACGAGTTTGTGGTCAACCAGCAGGAAATCCAATAGATGTGTTTGTTGGAAATAAATGTGCAAAGTGACGCGTTTTATTGCACATTTTAGAGCCGGTGTCATGTCGTGATTGTGCGCTTTTGTCGCATTTTAATTCATCCTATTGGTCGGTAGTGCGCTGTGGGACGGTGTCCCCTGGACATGTCTCGACAAGCAGCGGAAAGTTACTGGACACGGCGGACGATGTAAAGGGTTCTGCCTTAGTTGGATTCGTGGGCGATTCTTAAGTTTTCAGACATGTCATCAACTTAGATTTGTGCATTAGTTTCTTCCTTTTTTATTATTTTTTGGTGCAAGAGCTGCTTTTGCACTTAATGTAATATTTTGAGTTTATGAGATTAAACTCAATCCCTGGTTTACCCCCCTGCAGTGCAGCAAAGGCAGACGGAGAAGTTGCAGCGGAAAGGCGCTAGAAGCCTCTCAGATTTCCTGACATCTAGACTAAGCATTTTTGTTTTTCTTTTTGTGTCTTGCAGGACTTGGGGATAAGAATCCCGAGACCCCTGGGTAACGGACCAAGCAGTTTTATCCCAGAAAAAGAGGTATGGGACTCTGGTCTTGTCCTTTTCTCATAAATCTTTATTAAATTGGAAAATATTTTTAATTTTTTTCCTGTTTTTATCAGATTCTTCAAGTCAGTAAAGTGGACACCAGGACGCAGGAAATATTCGAGGATGCTTTTGCAGCCCTCCGCCGCCTCGACAACATTTCCCTCATCATGGGCTTCCACCCACAGTACCTGGAGAGCTTCCTCCGGACGCAGCACTACCTGCTGCAGATGGATGGGCCCCTGCCTTTGCACTACAGACACTATATCGGCATCATGGTGCGGCTTTGCTTTCTTCAAGAAAAACATTTTGTGTTTAAATGTCAAGGAGTTGAGTGTAACGCCTCTCCTCTTCCAGGCGGCTGCGAGGCACCAGTGTTCCTACTTAGTCAACCTTCACGTGAACGACTTCCTCCAAGTCGGGGGAGATCCAAAGTGGTTGAACGGTTTGAGCGAGGCGCCGCAGAAGCTGCAGCAGCTTGGAGAGCTTAACAAGATCCTGGCCCACCGTCCCTGGCTCATCACCAAGGAACACATCGAGGTGAGTGGACGCGGGAGGGCTGTGGGACTCCGGGCAGATTTAAAGCCTCATTACAAGGTGCGAGGGTGGAGGAGTCAACAGGCTGTGGTTTGATGACGTTATCTTTGCTTTCAGTGCTTTCTGAAGGCGGAGGAGCACAGCTGGTCCCTGGCGGAGCTGATCCACGCCGTGGTCCTGCTCACCCACTACCACTCCCTCTCCTCCTTCACCTTCGGCTGCGGCATCATGCCTGAGATCAACTGCGATGGTGGACACACCTTCAGACCCCCCTCCCTCAGCCAGTACTGTGTGTGCGACATTGCCAATGGCAACAGCCACGCTAATCACCATGACGATCTGCTCGGCAACCAGGTGAGTGGCCGTTCCGAGGGTGGTGAAAGCATACGAGGGCCTCCAGGGATTTTTTTTTTGGTCTAACGTTGATCTTGCTCATGTAGGAGATGTGCGGCGAGGTGGAGGTGCTGATGGAGAGGATGAAGCACCTGCAGGAGTGTCGCGACGACGAGGAGGCCAGCCAGGAGGAGATGGCCACTCGCTTCGAGAGGGAGAAGACTGAGAGCATGCTGGTGGTCACAGCTGAAGATGAGGAATGTGTCCCCTCCAGAGACATCTCCCGTCACTTTGAGGACACCAGCTATGGCTACCAGGACTTTGCCAGAAGGGGAGAGCAGGTGCCCACGTTCAGAGCTCAGGTAGATCATTTACACACCCGTTCTGTGGGTTGAGAAGATGGCGTGTGTGCATGTTACTGAGGTGTCGTCTCCGTGACCTGCAGGACTACAGCTGGGAGGACCACGGCTTCTCTCTGGTCAACAGATTGTATCCAGATGTTGGTCAGATGCTGGACGAGAAGTTTCAGATGGCCTACAACCTGACATATAACACCATGGCAACACATAAGGACGTGGACACGAGCATGCTGCGCCGGGCCATCTGGAACTACATCCACTGCATGTTCGGCATCAGGTGAGATGACGCCTGAGATGATGCAACCTTGCTGTAGCTTTTTGTTCTTGCTCCTGATGTCGTTTCTCCTCCTCCTTCAGGTATGATGATTATGATTATGGGGAAATAAACCAGCTTCTGGACCGTAGCTTTAAGATTTATATCAAGACCATGGTGTGCAGCCCTGAGAAGACCACCAAACGAATGTATGAGAGCTTCTGGAGGCAGTTTCAGCACTCCGAGAAGGTGAGGAGCAATCTCAAATTGCCCTGTTGTCAGCCTTTTGAGCTTCATAGTGCGCCTCAGTGTTTAATCTCCCTTTTCCTCTGTTCCCTCTCCCACAGGTCCACGTTAATCTGCTTCTTATGGAAGCACGGATGCAAGCAGAACTGTTATACGCTCTGAGAGCGATCACCCGCTACATGACATGAAGGGCTTTTGGCGTTTTTTTTTTTTTTTTTTTGTCCGTTGACTGTCGTCGTTGCTCATTATGGAAGACTTTACAAAACAAAAATATGGAGGAAAAAAAGAATCCTCGTCGGCTGGATGTTGCAAAGACGATCAAAACAAATGGAAAACCACAGGAGTTGATTTCTGGTGGGAGGAAAGGCATCTCAAACTTCAAATGGATCCACACACATCGTGTTGCCTGCAGTGCCAAAAACTGACCAAAAGAGGGCAGCGCTGAGCAATCCACAGACCTGACTGTGCAGGGGGGGTTTGTGCCAGGCCAGAGCTTCAACACTGGAGACATCCAGGACTCGTTTCAGTATTCCAGCTTGCAACGTTGCCGTTGCCCGTCTCCCCTTTTCTCGTTTCAGAGGGAGAAGACAGAAAAAATTCCCCAGAAAGAACGCTGTGCAGCCGGAAACCGCCTGCACTCTGGCCCTGTCGTCACTGTTGTCTGTTTAGTTTCTTTGATATCTTTTTATTTCAGTTTTGTATGACAGGAAGCAGATGTTGTTGATGGATGTATTAACTCTAGTGTTCAGTGTTTTTATTTTTATTTTTTACGTGTGCCTGAACCATCCAGCACAGTGTTGATTTGTGCTGCTGCTGCTGCTCCCATGTTGTAGCTTTTTAAAGTGGGGATCATATTGACGCCCAAATCACCCCCCCTCACCCAAATCCCTCTTTTCTAAAAGCCCCTGTCTATTAAATATCCACTGCATTACCCCCCTCCCCGTCTTCTACCCCGATCTTAAATCCCAAACGCCAGTGTAAGCTAATCCGAGGAGTGTGAAAACCACGGATGTGGGAAACTCAAAAGAACACTGTCTGAGCCCTTTTTGAGTTTGTATGTGAGTGAATGTGTTAATCCTGACTGATGAATGGATGAGAGATAAAATGTATGTCTTGGAATTTCATTTTCTTTATAAGGAAAAAAGCGAGGCATCTTGAAGGAGAACCTTCTTGCTTCTGCTGTAGCTGTTTGTGACATAACTGTATTTTGTTGATGATGATTTTATTGGGAAAATGTAAAAAAAAAACAAAAAGATAATCAAAAAGAAAAAGTTAGAAACCAGGTTTTCCAGGAGGGATTTGCTTTCCCGACCTTACCGTATTTGTCTTCCGCTCATCCCGTTCCCCTGGTTGGCCCTAACGTTTTTAAAGCTTTTGATTGTGAATTCAACTAGTAAATAAATACCTCGTATTCTCCCGTCTGTTAAACATGTGAGAAGTGCTCTTTGGTGAGCAGACTCTTTGGGGCCCCCGTATCTTGGGGGCTCCGTTTACCCACACGGCTGCCTGCGCTCGATTCAAGCGCAAAAAAAAGTTGTAGCTGTGCTTCTTTCTTTCTTTTTTTTCCCGTTTGGGAAGTTTAACCAGTGCAAAAGCAGCTTTTTATTTGTAATCAGTGGTTAAGTTTGTTTACTAAAATCAGTAAAGTACTGCATTTTTCAGAGGGTGGGCTGAGAATCGGATGTGCATCACATCTGAATGATGATGGGGAGGAGGAAGAGGAGAGCTGCAATGTTAATGGAATGGTACATTTGGAAGTGGTTTGAGAGGAAGTGGATGTTTTATTTTTTTTCTTTTCAAAATCTTGACTGATGTCAGTTACTGACAGTTTTATATGAAAATCTAAAGAAAAAACATGAAAAAATAAAGTATAATATTGAATTGTGTATCAGTCGTAGTTTTCTCCTTGGTGATATACTCCATCGATTGTGACAGATGTGGATAACTCGACACAAGCAGATTAAAACAGTGGGTGTCACAATCAGCACAGAAACGGAATAATCCAACACCTGCTTAGAAATCAGCTTATTGGAAGATATAGAAGATTCATGAAAGTCGCTGCACACAGCTCTGACCTCACCGACCGTAAGATGAGCTCAGGGGAACGGTTCAGTTCTAGGACTTCCATGTGAGTTTGGTTTTACGGTTCCAGAGCTGCGAGGCAGGGAACGGTGCTGTGGTGCAGCTGAGGTCGGAGCCTCTCAGCTCCTGGCCATGGCTTCATTTCCACAGCTGAGCCCGGTAATCTGTCCGGGTTTCAGGGTGTTTCCCTACAAAGCTGCGCGTTTGTCAGCACACAATCACCAGCAGGAGCTCAATGTTTATCCCCGCTGACCAAACTCTTCACATCTCAGTGACTTTCCTGCACAGTATAAGGAATCTGATTAAAAAGTTTTTGTAGCAACATTGATATTGACTTAAATGTCTCATTAACCTGATAAATGTTATGTTTGGGCTTTTTGGAGCATCGGTTCGTCTTGTGGTTGTTGAAACATGAAACCATCACTTCATTGTTATTATTTAAAATTTAAGTGCCGGTTCTGATTTGTTCTGATGTAACGAGGTGATTAGTGTAACGTGTAAGCACTGCCCAGCCCCCGTATGTTTGTAACAATAAAGGCTTTGAGAAGAAAAAAACAACTGTTTTATTACACACACACACACACACACACACACACACACACACAGAAAATCAAAGCTTTTCTTATGAGGTGATTTCCAAGGTAGTGATATGTTTTTACGACTATGTTATCATCCAAGTCACTTTACAGCGCAGTAAAGAACAACAAAGGTCAACGTTTCTGAAGCTTCAGAAAACACAGGCAAACCTTAAAGTGCATAAACAGTTCAAGGAAAAAACATGGATGTTGATAAAAACCTCACCAAGATAAAAGAATCTGTACTCAGCCTTCAGCTGTTCTTTTCAGATGAATTCAGTTTTTGTATAACGTAACAGCTTCTACTTTTATATTCTGCGTGAACACACATATGTGTAATCCACAGCCTGCTTGCTGTAAAACAGCTGACTCAGTCAGAAAGTGGGCGAGGAAACATCTGTGGGAGTTTGGGTACTTTTTCTGCAGCTCATGTTTGAACCAAGCCCCCACAATGGAGCTCTAAAATTGAGTCCAACCCGGAAGTACCAAAAATTGCAGTTCCACCCTCATCCACTAGGGGCTGGTGTCAGAAACGAGCAAATCCTCATTGACTCCCATGTTAAAAATACCAATTTCACAGCAGAAATAAACATGTTTACAGCCTGGTACCAAAACATGTTTTTGGTTTAAATGATCTAGTTTACACTCATGACAACTCTGAGGGGGGTGAATTTTTTCTCACTCTTCTGTTTAAGTGTATTAAAAGCCTAAAATTCTGTATAATTAATGAGCATCTGACCCACGTGACCGCAGAGCTAGCTCCGTGGAAAGGCCTCAGTAGAGCCTCGGCCTGGCTCCGAAACTGCTCCGGGATTTTGAGTCTCTGTGTGTGTGTATTCTTGTTTGGATATTATTTGTGCAATTGTTGGACTAAATGACTTGCTGTGGCATTAATTGCACTAATAGAGCGTCCAAGGAGTCTCCACTTCATTTTTTTCGGAAAGTAAAATTATATTTATGTATTTTAGGTCACTGCCGAGCTGAGCTTAGATGTTAACATGTACTGTTTAACCATGAAACTTAAATGTAACAGGGTAAAACCCAGTGCATTTAACATAATGCTGCACTTTAGAAAATGGGTTGAAATATAACATGTTGGTGGAGCTGGGTTCCCACTATCTGCTTGTGGAGCTCTCGGGAGACCGATGTTTTCCACCCGTTTCTCCCCGCAGCTGGGCGCATCTCTGTCTGATCGCGGCTCCTGTCTGCTGCGCGGGCTGCCGGCTTGTGGAGCTCTGGGATGGAAACCTTTCCACCCGGTTCTCCCCAGCTGCAGCTCTGCGCATCTCAGATCGCAGCGGCGCTTGTCTGCTGTGCGGCTGCCGGCTTGTGGAGGTCTCGGAGACCTCTGTGTTCCACCTGGTTTTACCCAGCGGTCAGCCCGGCGTATCTCTGACTCAGAAGCTCTGGTGTTGTGCACAGTTAACTCCGGTTGTAGCTAGGTTGCTAACTCTGTTAGTTTCGCTCCCACCTCCTCGTTAGCTATGGGTTAGCTTCAGGTTAGCTTGTAGCTAGTTCGACCGGGTGTCGTCAGTTGATCCCAGCCTTACAGCCCCACCCTCAGCTCCACCTCTCTTCCCTTTTGTGGAATTGTCTGGGCTTGACGGAACCTGTGACACGGTCAAAATGGCGGTGGTGGCCACCTCCCATTTGTCCTCAAAAACTTGTTTTTGGAGCCTATGGAAAGGAGATGTCCAGTATATTCATGTCGATGGTTTGAACTTGAATTTATCTAACTCGAAGTCAAGGCCTGCACTTTTATTTAAAAATGTACAGCCTCACTGGAAAAGCTGCATAAGGTGGAAAACGTCAGGCTCTTTAATTCTGAGTCAAGCTGTCAGATTCTGGGACTTTAGTGCTTTCGTCAGTTTTTGAGCTGCAGGTAGGAACTCCGACTCCCAGCATGCCCTGTAAATGTCCTTTGTGTCCTCATTTTGTGTCCACTTGAGAACCTCTTCATCTGGAGAAAGACATAAAACATGGTTGAAGATTAGGATGTTATACAGAGCTAAAAAGCAGTTATAAACATACCATCCACTCCCCATGAAACACAGTTTGGTCTATTTCCTCCCTCCCTTGTTACGTAAGGATGGACAACACAAACCCGAGTACGTCGTTAAGATTTGGAGCATTGTTTCTCTCTCCTGTGGGTCCAGGAGCTTCACAGAGCCGCCGCACGTCAGGTTCCAGATTGCCTGACAAGCCAGCCCTGCCAGCTGCCAGTCAGCTGGTCCGAAGTCTCTCAGACAGTCCACCAGCCTGTACACACACACACACACACACACACACACACACACACACACACACACACACACACACACACACACACACACACACACACACACACATACACACACACACACACACACACACACACACACACACACACACACAAACACACACACACACACACACACACACACACACTTCATGTGACTCGATGAAAGAGGATTCACATGACCATCAGGTTTGTGAACATTAGCTGTGCTTGACTGGACCTTTATTTGGAAAAGAACTCGTGTATGTGTGTGTGTGTGTGTGTGTGTGTGTGTGTGTGTGTGTGTGTGTGTGTGTGTGTGTGTGTGTGTGTGTGTGTGTGTGTGTGTGTGTGTGTGTGTGTGTGTGAAATGGAATAAAAGAAAAAAAGAGATGTTCAACAATCCTCTCTGATGGAAATGTAGATGAGAATATCAGAGTAAACGTTATTTATTCAATCTGGACAGATGAACACATTCTTCAGTCTCAGTTAATTAGCAGCATCCTGTTTCCCAGAATGAAGAACAAATCAACCAGAAATCTATCACGGAGATGATCTAATTAAACTTCTATGTGAGAACATGAACCAAAATCATGACTCAGTTGGATTACAGATCTGAGTTATGCCTTCTCCAGATGCACGTTTACCATAAATACTAACAAACATCCTATTCCCTGAACTTGGTCATTCATCTATACTTTAATGACCAGCTGAAGTTGGTTAACACTTACCATAGGGAGGATTAGGATTATTTACTGTAAAAGTGAAAAGGGACAGACGGAGTCTTTATTGGTGCAAGCTGTTGTGAGCATCAAGATGAGCTTTTAAAGTAACTTTAATGTGGGCGGTGTTGATGCTGCTTCCTCATCATATTAGATCATTTTTACTGGTACTTCTGTGGTTTATCTAATAAATGCATTATGAAAATACCCTCCACAGGAGAACCACATCTAATCTCTGAGTGCTTTGGTCCTTACTTGGCAGAGGCCCCCTCCAGCGTCAGGCTGACTCTTTTGGGCGGGTCCAGAGCGAGGTTGGTCAGGACCCCGCAGGCCGAAAAGCACATCTCAGCTCTCTTCGAGTCGAGCAGAGTCACCGCGAATGTGTGCACTGAGGGGAGAGAAGGATGATGGGGCAAGGGTGAGGAGGAGGACAAAGGAGGGTGAAGATAAGACAGCTGCTATCACAAGAGTCAGCGGGCATGTTTGTGCTGTGTGGAGCTGGCCTTGCAGATAAATCCAACCCCAACATAACAGTAGGACACAGGAGTGCACACTGTGCCGCTCGTCCGTGCCTCAACAGGCAGATAGAAAAAAAAAACACCATAACATGGATCTGATAATATACCTTGTATTTGTAATGTGGTTTTTACAAATAAATGATCTTCAGTTTATATAAACCTGCAGAAAATGGAACAAATTTAGCTTTGGCTCATTTTAAAACAAGAACTAAAACCTCCGAAACATCAGTCTGGGTTGGTTTCCACCGTTCCATCTGTTCTGAAAATCAGGAAACGTTTTGCTGGAGTTTTGCTTTTAAGACGGCATGCGAGGGAGTGTCTGCTCAGTGGAAAACGACGGTGAAAACGGTGAACGAGGATCCAAGCACGTAGCAAAGTGAGCGTAAGACATGGTGCAGATGGGCAGGAAGGAACACAGTGCTGCAACGCTTCTCCACCACAAACTGCAGAAACAAAATGGTTTAGAGCAAACCGGTCTCTGAGATGCCACAACACTCTGAAACTGAGGTTTTTTTAAAGATGGACTGAGACAAGGTGGAAAACGGTACAGAGTGTGTTAAAATAAAATCTAATTCATGGACCCTCCTCTGAGTTGAGGTTTTGTTTCTTTCGGAGAGACAAAAGTAGTTAGAGATTGCTTGTGTTACCCAGACTCATCCCTTGAGTTATGCTATTGTAGCCTGGAGGACAACCCAACCTCGTTTACTTCCTGTTGTCGTTACGCTCCATGTTTACATATATTTGCTGCCTTTAACTGTTTTCTGTGCCCAACACTTTTGGGTTCGTCCCTTTCGTGTCCACTCAGAACCCAGTCCGCCCATCCTGAGCCCAGTACTGGTTCTGCTGGAGGTTTCTTCCTGTTAAAAGTGAGTTTTCCTTTCCACCGTCATCTTATGCTTGATCTGCGTCCTCTGACAGTTCAAACTGCATATTTGATGCAACCTGCTGGGTTTTATTCTAAACTAAATTTGATTCTATTATTAGAATAAACTGATCTGAACCTGTTTTAACGAAATGCAAAATAAACATTTATTGTTATGAAATGTTTATGAAAAAAAAACGAAGAAACGTTTGATTTCATATCTGCTGCACCTCTGTTCTGAATAATGAAGTCTCGCACATCCTGGTGCAGGGACAAGTTTCCGTAGACACGAGTGGCCTCGAGCATGGCGTCCATACTGGAGCTGAGCAACAACTTCATCATCACTGAAACACATTAACGGGGAATTTAACAGAATTTTCCAACATTTTGTCTTTTTATGTCTTTGATCTTTTGGTCTTACGCTTAGCGATGGCGAGCCGATTGTGCCTGATCTGGGAGTTCTCTTGGTAGAATGAGAGGTTGTTGATGGCAGCGGCTACGTTCACCAGCAGCTCCTCGCTCTCGTGCACAGACCTCAGCTCTGGGCATCGACACAGACAACAAAAACAAGCATCCTGGTTACTTTGTGTGAAAGAAGGATCAACAAGGAAAACAAAAGTTCTGATAATCAAAATTTGACTAATCAGCAGATGTCGCTACTTTAGTTTATGGATGCACTCAGTTGCCTTATGTATTAATTTTGGCCTGATGAAGTTATTTTGGTGGCACAAAGGTCAACGTGACCCGGTGGCACTGTGAGAGGCAGTGAAGTGGAGTCTGTTCCTGATATAGCAGCAAATGTCATGTGCTCGGTCATAAATCGCCGATACTGCGGTTGAGCTGTCAACTAGAGCCTGTGTCACCCAGAATTTAGATTCTGGTTCTGACTGGAAACGCAGCTCGGTTCTGTACCCTCTCAGAGCTGTGTAATAGAAAGCAGATCAGCGTAGCGTGAAGTTGATCAAAAACAGGACATCAATCAGCCGAGTGTGCTCTTTCATTTGAACGTTTAGATTTCTCCTGATGCTTGCACCGGCTCTACCTACCATTCGTTACAGGTTTCTGCCATGTTCCTTATTTTTTCACTTGCTTACCTTTGTCTTGTTTTTTTCTCTCTCTCCCAACTGCCATTAAGCTAAGTGTAGGAGGCCAGCAGCAGTGAAGAGTTTCACACCCACCTACGTATGAGTTCAACCTGTCCTAAAACCAACTAACCACACGGGAGAGATTCATGCATACAAACCAAGTCGGCTGTGTGATGTGACAGAACATCCTGCTCCTGCAGCAGAGTGCGTCGCTCTGTCAGACGTACAAAAACAGGTAAACCAAAAGAGGATGTGCCGTGTAACAAACAGAAAGCACCGATGTTGTGAGCAGACACATGAGGAATGGGTTTCCCAGCACCGAGGAAGTGGTTACGTGCCTGGCACATACCTAAACCCTGCTCTGAAATGCTATTTTTAAACTTATCAGAACTCCAGGTTCATGCATTTATTTAAGCTCTTCTCTGCTCACCTAGAGTCTCCATCAGAAGCTGAATGCAGATGGTGTTTGAGGCCAGGCAAGGGCCGACGGCCGGGTGGATGCACATGTTCGCCAACACCCTGACCAGCTTCACCAACACGTCGTCTGTCTCCTGCGCGTTGATGGGAGGTGCAGGAGGCTTTCTGGAGGAGGGCCTCCCTTCCTGCTGGGGCTCATCTTTCCTCTGGTAGCTGCTGTAAAGTTGGAGGAGTGTGTCCATGCAGCCGGTACACTGAAAGAGCTGTAGCCGAGGTTCGTCTCCTTTTGCTGTCAGGTTTCCGAGGGTGAAGAGAAAACGCACAACAAGGTCCTGTAACAGAATCATGAGACCAGCTGTTAGTGACTTGTTCTGGATTTGTTAGAAAACACAGTTAAAAGTTTTTGTCAGTGAATGACCAGATGTTCATTTTTTTCAGTTTAGAAGAAGAAAGTTTAAGCTTTTCTTCACTTTAGGTTTTTAGTTACTGCATCCAATTCATCAGTCAGCCACATTTTGTTTTTGTCATTTAATTAAACTTTCAGCAAACTGCATGAGAGCTGAAGGTGATCTGCTGTTTTACTCTTTCTTAAAGGGGACAAGTTTAGATTTATTTTGTTTTCAGAAGATCTATAAAACACATTTATTAAGTTCTTTGCACTAATTTCCTCTCACATAAATCGATCTGAGCGATTTCATTCTTGACATTTTTAGTACCTTCCAGAATGAGCCGTTTCAGGGCTCTGTCACTTTAAAAATAACAAGCTGGAGCTGGCCACACCCACCCTCCTCACTCAAGCTGCTACAAGCTGAGAAGCTCCAATATATTGGAGGGCCACTGCTCCTTTCATGAATGTGAGAGGTGGTTCTTTTCTAATTTCCCCATTTGTGACATCACAAACGGCTGCCTTTTGAAGTGGCTTGTTTTAGGGACATAATTCCTAAACCCACCACTGACAGAAAACAGGTGGACTGGTCTTTGTCATGTTTGGAGTGTCTATAGAGGTAGTAGAGACCCAAAACACAGCAAAAAAAACCCACATTTTGCCTTATATGTCCCCTGTACTGGTCCAAAGACTGAAAATCTTACTTTTCTGGACTGGAGGTGAAAAACTGTTGGTTCTTATGATTAGAATTATGAGTCTTTCAGCTCTTTTAGCCTTCTGGAACAGATAAAACTCTGCTGTAAATACAAGTGAATACATTTTAAATTGTAGTCAACACACACATGTTTAAAAAGTGAACTTTCACTGGAACAAACAGTGAATAAACTGAAATATTAAAGTGTGATTTCACACAGTTGACCATAAAAATATAAACACACAAGTAACCTAACAGGTACAGGTGACAGGGATCTCATAGATCAGTTTTGGCTGGTGTGTGATTAAAAACACAAATAGGGCAAATTTAATGCATCTCTCCACTTTCTTCTCCTTTTGTGTCCTTCCCCCTCCCTCCTCCCGTCTCCCTTTCCTCTCTCCCTTGGACTCACTATTGTTAAAGGGGCATTATGGAAGTTTGACAGCCAAAACATGTATAGAAATAATAAATGTCTTCTTCCTACATTCTCCTGAATGAGCCCTGGCATTTTTACTGTGATTGGCTCTCCAGGCCTGTAACATCAAAAATAAGATCATGCTCGGATCGAGCAGGCAGGCTTCCCCAGGGTCTTCCAGAGACAGCGTAATGCGCGATGACATCATTCGCGTTCACGCTCACGCATATCCCTGCAGCGTTTGTTTACTAGCTATAGCTTAGCGGCAGAGCGAGAGGTGGTTTTGGTAGCATGGATTCAGCAAAGAACAAGAAGAGAGCTGCTTCAAGCACCAGCGGAACTCCAGCCCAGACTCCAAACAGGACAAAGAAACCAAGAAGAGTGTATTCCAGCGCAGGAAAACAGGCTAAACTCGAGTGTGATCGCCGACGGCAACAAACGAGGATGAATATCGGTCCGGCATTTGAGAAGTGGAAAATGATGAGAGAGTCTCTCAGTATGAAAACAGACCCGCAGCTGGCATCATTTTTGCTGAAAAGGTAAGAAATTATTACTAAACACGTGTGGGGAAAGGGTTGTGGACGCTTTCAAAGCAAGCTGGGGGGTTTCTGTATATCGTAACATTTATAGGCTGCTAGTCTAGCGTCTACACATCAGAGTACCTATTTCCGGACTATAGAGCGCACCTCAATATAAGCCGCACCAGCAAAAAAAAAAAAAAAAAAGGTTTTTCTACGCACGCCGCACCTAAATACAAGCCCCTGTGCAGCAGCCACATACAGGTCTCCGGCGCACAGCGCATGTTTGCCGCTGTGCGCCGGAATTATTTTACTATTACAATAGGGCCATCGTTTATGCATACTTAGTGTACTAGTATTTATTCCTCCATCATACATAATTTATTCATATATCAGTATTATTTGGCTTCCTCGCTCAACTCACTTTGCTATGCATGCACCTATCACAACCTGGACAACATGCAGTCCAAAGTGATTTGGTCTAAATACATTATATTACAATTATTACCTCTGTCGAAGTCATGCCGGCAAACCTGTAAATTACACCGGTACGGGACTGACTCAGCTGTTGTTTTTGTTCAGGAGTGTGCTCATACAGCATGCGCGCCTCGCGCACGAGCCTACTATTGAAGCTGCAGTTACACTTTTGGCCTGAGGAGGCAATCGTGAGCACAAGTCCCTTTAAAGCACTCAGAGCAAAACAGAGAAAGTAAGATAAACAACGCTTTATCAGAAAAGTACTAGCTAATCTGTAGGTTTTATATATTTGGTATGTTCTTGCGGAAAAGGAAGTGACGCTACCATCAGTGTCAGCTCTGAGGAAGTTTTGCAGTCGGCAAGCGAAACTGTCAGCAAGGTAAAACAAACTTTTCTGTGTTTTAAAAAGAACCAAAAATGTATGTTTTATAACTTCTGTAATATTTGATAACTCAGAAACACAAAGGGAAGCTTATAGTCTCACCTGCTTTTGGTGATGTTTACTCAGCAAGTCTAAAAAAAGCTGGTAGCAGTGGGGGATCCGAGCCAAAGCCAGGCAGCACTCACAGTAAGAGGAGACTTTACTGGAGGAGAAAGAAGACAATAAAACTGTGTTTACATTAAACTACGACCAGATCAAAAGAATGATGTGTATCAGTGTTTTTAACAGCATGTTTTGGTAATGATTTGAAAACAATTCAATTCAATTCAAGTTTATTTATATAGCGCCAAATCACGACAAGAGTCGTCTCAAGGCACTTCACATAATAAACATTCCAATCCAGGTCAGTTCATTAAGCCAATCAGAAATAATGTTTCATATATAAGGAACCCAGCAAATTTACAGCAACCCTCTTACTAAGCAAGCATAAAGCGACAGTGGAGAGGAAAACTCCCTTTTAACAGGAAGAAACCTCCAGAGAATCCTGGCTCAGTTTAAGCAGCCATCCTCCACGACTCACTGGGGATGGAGAAGACAGAGCAGGCACACACACACACACACACACACACACACACACGCACGCACGCACGCACGCACGCACGCACGCACAACACACACACACACACACACTCACACACACACACACACACACACACACTCACACACACACAAAGACAAGTAGTCTATAGTTATATTGTGATTTCTTAGTAAATATTCTATTTGGCGAGAGATAAACTTTATTGTATTTATCCTAGTGGATCTATAATTAAACGGATGAACTAGTATTAGCACATCCAACGTCCAGGAAAGCAAAAAGTTATTATCAGGAGAGGGAGAAACAGTAGAGATGGAATTATGAATAGGTCTAAAATACCACCAAATACTGTTTAGGTTCTAGGTTTTAAAGATGTCAGTCTATCTCTTTCTGAATAATTGGATTTATAACTTAAAAGCATTTTACAGTCCCTGAAGAGAAGTGTGTACACAGTTCTGTTCTTCTCTTTGTTCTGGTATGATCGCACATTCAGAGCACTCTCTAGAGCTGAAACAGTAATGAGTGTAGGCGATGGAGAACTGAAATTGTCTGCTTTTGCTGTGGTCTAGATAGAAAAACAGATGTCTAACCACCTCTCCTCATAGCTCTTGTGTGAGATTCAGGTTCCTAAAAGAGAATCAAAGAAAACAGAGTCTTCAAACTGAGATCTGATTACACTGAACACGTGGTACCTGAAAACTCTGGAAATGTTGGTGCAGATGTCTTCGTCTTCACAGTAATGATGCAACACCTGACAGAGAGCTGGAGGTATAGAGAAGGAAACGAAGAGTCTGCGGGATTCGGGGTGATCAGCAAGGTTCCTCAGGGTGGCTGTCAGCTTCAGGGATTAAGAGAAAATAGAAATATGCATCTTTACACTGAATCTTGTTCATATATTTGTTGGGTATGGCTGCAACTAGTGATGAGAAACTGTTCTGCAGAGAAACAGATCTGTCACAGGAAGGAAACAGCACTTTCAAACACACAGCAGAACCGTGGAAAGTTCTGGTGTTCTTATTTTCCTCCTCTAACGGGATAACAAGCCATGTTAGATGTCAAATGAAAGACTGGTTCAAGATGTTTGTTTGGGCCAGTTTATGTGCTTTGCAGCAGTCATGTCGAGCAGAGTGAAACGTGTTGTACTTTGGACTGAAGTGGCCCGGGCTGCAGAGAACAACATACCAGACGTACAAAAACATTTTTACTTAATAGCTGGAAAACCTGCATCAGCCAAAGAATACATCAGAAAGCACATTTCACATTTTGTTCTTCGGTTTGAATTTGTGGTTTTTCCCTTGGCCAAACTTCTACAAGAGAACTATCTTGTTCAGCCAACTGTGATGCGGACAAACCTGCACAAGGATGTGTGCTGCCATTTTGATGCTGGCGTCCTCGACTGCGCAGAGCTTCTGGATGAGCCTCTGAGCAACGCCGATGCAGTTCTTGTCCAGCAGAAGTTTGAGGATCTTTGGGTTTCCAGAGAGAAACTTCAGAGTTCCAACACAGTACAGCAGAGCCTCTCCGGACACACACACCTCCTCGGTGTTCAGCACACCCAGCAACAACTCTAAAATACCCCAAAATAAGACAATGATCATGAAGTAAACAACAATATACTAACATAGGTATAGTAAGTATCTATATTTTTAAAGCAAACTCAAAACCTATCTTTTCCTGCGATAGGGTTTTTGTTGTTTTTTATGGCAGACCTCTCATTTAGTTTTGTGTCTGATTTAATTTTAATTATTGATTTTAAGGTTTCACAGTTAATATTTTTAATGTGATCTTACAAAGATTTTATTTTTATGGTTTTTACCTATTATTTTTATGTTTAAGCACTTTGGTCACCTTCCAGGGTTGTGGAAAATACTCTATAAATAATAAGTACTGGATTTTTACTCTTTTGAGTTTAGAACAGAAAAGAACTGAATACATTTTGAAAGTTGCAGATTTCAGCATCCACACACTAATAGTTAAATCTAAACCATACAATAATGGGCCATTCCCATCTGTACCGGGTCGGCCCGGGTCGGGTAGCGTAGGTTGTTTACATATCTGGGTGGCCTGGTATTTTTCCGGGCCAACCAAGGCTCATTCTCAGCCCTCTTCTCGAGGGGGTCTGCTTCAGGCCGACCAGGGCCAACACACCCACTGCTGACAGCAAATTCACACCTTCCATTAGAGCAAGCCTCTGATTGGTGGGTAGAATCAGCCCACATGGGCTTAAGGCAAGGATGTGTGGAATCAACCGGGCCAGGCTGGGGCTGACTGGGGCCACCCGGCCCGGGCCGACCCGGTACAGATAGGAATGGCCCATTAGTGAATACTCAGCTTAGCACACCAACCTAGCGTGAATGCTAACTCAACCTGCACTGAATTAAAATCAGTCTGTAAACTTTCAAGCTAACTGTCAAAGAGGGGGAGGGAGCTACACGTCATCAGAATATTATTTTAGTAGCGGTGCTGGAAAAACTCTATTCACGTCCAAATCAAGATTCTTATTTATACAGATTCTAAATGGATCCAAAACACATCATGCGGTTTGATATAGGATGACGTACCACACGAAGAGCAACCCACTCCTTCATTACATTCAACGGCTTACTACATCACAGACGGCGGGCAGATTTCTAACACACAGAAGAATGTAGTTAGTCCTGGAATTGACACTCCTTGTACTGATTGTAATTCGATTTGAACCGAGAATTGATTCTGAATCTAATCTTCACCCCGAGGACCGTAATCAATTTGAATCGTGAGTTGTTGTAAGATATTAACCTGTTGTAGCGTTAGTGATAATCACGAGCGCTGTTTTCCTGCTGGTTTTAGATGTTTCCCTGCTCGAAAACTGCAGATGAGATTAAAACGAGTGCTTAGCTACTCCTGCAGAACCCCATGACGGCTGAGGGGATGTTTCAGTAGTTAGAACCAGGTATGTCTGAGCAGGAACGTGTTGAGAACGTTTCTTGTCCGTTACCACTATTTGCATATGCATATTTGTCAGCTCCTTCCGGAAAGGGAGGAGGAGCAAGGGTGGGAGCTACAGCTGTTGATGACTTTAAGGTCACTATGGTAACAGCACACCTAACAGAGCTCTACTTCAGACATAAACACAGATTAGAAACTAAATCTCAAACAACAATTACTGAGTGAGAAGTACTGAAAAAGATCCTGACCAATGAGGGAGTTTTTCTGGAAGAAGATGTCATTGGCTTCACTGCGGCTGCTCTGGAAGATAAGCTTACAGATGTTGAGCTGATTGTTTCCACTGACCGACATCTGGGGAGGAAAGAAAACAGCTCTCACATGAAGTAGTCACCTGTGCGTTTGTGTGACTTGTAGAAGACACGCCGAAGCGCGTACACACGCACACCTGCAAACTCACAGATGACTCACAGCAAGGCAGAGCTCAGCGATGTGCAAGTTGAGCTGGGAAGAGTTGTGGTCAACAAGGCGGAACAGCGTTCGAAGTATTTTCGACCTCTCGTTGCAGCGTCGACCGAGCATGTCGGCGTCTGCCAAGGTGTGATGCAGATCGGCGCATAAATCACACAGGCGGTCCACTGAGTCCTCAGAGCCGTCTGGCACAGTGAAGAGACCATGGCAGGTTCAGGGAAAACTCGACAAGAACTCAGAGAAAGCAAACATCCTCAAAAGGAAAACATCAACTTTGTGTGCGTTGGCAAGCATGCATCCACACAAATACAGAGGGCTTTTATGCATGCAGAGTTATGTATGGCTAAAATAAATATGCATGAAGGGAAATCATGATCGATAATGACACACTGGTTAGAATGAAACCCTCAGGTTTAGGTATCAGTGCTCAAAAACAGCACAACAATAAGGAAACAGGCAGCTGGAGCAGAGGAAGGGAAAAGGTGGAGCCTTTTCCTCATTTTTGAGGTAAAATAAATATTTCCCTGCATAAATATTAAGTCAATTCTGAGAAAGGTCGAACACAGTCTCACTGAGTCTCCAATGTGTTTTATGCATGAGCCAGAAGGCCCTTAGTACAATAAATATTTAACATTTATCTTTCAAATGAAATTTCCATTAAACTTGTAGAGTGTTAAAATATTTAAAGCCACAGATTTCATTTCACGGCTGCCAGACTGCAGTTTCAGCCTGAGACACATTCTGTACAGACGCCAAATATAACACTGTTTTGTTTGCCTTTTCTCTGAGAAAGACGGTGCTTTTTCATTTCATTGGACTTTATTCATGACTTTCTGCTAGTGTTGAGAAATCAATTTCTCTGCATGCTGGTTGAAAAGGAAATTTAATGAGGAAACATGGGAAAGACAAACTGACATGGGGAGTAATTAGAAAGACCAGAATCAGAAGCACGAAAAGGAAAGTAACTCTGTGTCAAACAAAAAAGGTGATGGATGCTTTTGATTTACGTTAGCGTTTTTGTTGCTAACAAACAGGCTACCTGCTGCCAAACTCTCCAACCTTTGAAGAACAGGAGCAATAACATTTTTCCACGTTAATGACTCTGCATCCTCCTTTGTGCCCGTGGTGTTGTCTTTACTCCCCAGCTCTGAAACAAGAATTCAAATTCAAATTCAAAAAAACTTTAATCATCCCCGAGGGGCAATTGTTTCAGTACAGAAGAATTGGTACTGTGGTCATTCGCAACAAGAGTCGCGCTACCGTTAATTAGATGAAAGGGGATCACATGAGGATAAATTGGGGGAGGGAAAAAAGGCATACCAGAGTTACTCCCGACAGGGCGTAGCTTTACTATGCAAAAAACCCCGCCTCAAACATATAAGCACGAACATCAACAATTCACAACATGAGACACATAGAGGAAGGGGGGGGGGGGGGGGGCTGGGGGCTGGGATCCTGTATCCCCAGCGAGAGCAGCCCTGTATGGCGCTCAGCCACTGTAGCCACAGGTGGGAGGGAGATCTTGGGAGGAGCGCAGAGCACATTGACACCTGCAGGTTGATGACCGGGGGGTGGGGGGGGGGGTGGGGGGGGGTGTCGGGTTTTCACAGCATCTGTCTGCATTCCTTCGTGGGGGTTTGTTGTTGGCATTCACAAGGCTGCCATGGCGCCAGATTCAGAAAACAAGACTTTGTTTGGGTCAGGCAGAGATAATTTTCCTCTCTGCCTTCAAGTCTGTAACTGATCAAGTCCTCCAGTGAAGCCAATTCAGGTTTTAAACATCTCCACACCGTCCGGTGACCCTCTCCAAGATGACATCCATTTTGCGCACTAATACCGGTAACGCAGATAGAACATTGACCAGCTTATGATTCACCTCGAGCAACGTCCCAGTCTGTGAGGTCTCCACATGGACGGTGCTTTCCGTGGGTGCGGGTCGCCCTCCAATCGCTCCCGTCTTCCCAAATTTCCAGAAAACCAGATACCCTCCCACTCCAATCAGAAGAAATCCAGTGATCATCAGGCCAAATATCCACATATCTTCGACGTCCTCAATGGACAACTGAGAGAGACATATGATCTTCCATTCCATCCAGGAATCGAGCATATATCCCGCTGCGTGTGTCCCTTGCGGGCAAGTGGGAGCCCCCTCCTCCGTTCTGATCGTAGAAAAAATCTTGTCAATCGCGTTGAATGACCAATTAATTAAATCCATTCTAAAAAATAGGGGTTTTTCAGAAGAAATGCAGAGAATCGCTCTGTGGGCAGACAGGACAAAGAGCCTTGGGAAAAAAAGATAAGGGAGCAAAAGCAGAAACATCTGTACTCTGCGAGTGCCGGAAGAAGAGGAAAATTTTACAGTTTGCAGATTATTCTTTTGCAGGAAAGGTGACAGAAAGTCTGGTTCACAAGTTCACCATCTTAAAATAAAACTGCAGGAAGTGTGATGCCACAGTAAAAGGTCACCATCTACAGCTAAACTTCCTTTTATTTCTATCTGTGGTGATATGAAATAGCATGTGGGCATGCGCGGTGAAAAAAAACAAACACGTGTATTTATGCATGCAAATGTCTATAATGTCAAGAGTACCATGCATATATATATATATATATATATATATATATATATATATATATATATTTTTTTTTTTTTTACAGAATATTTGCATAAGCCCTTTGCTTGGTGAGAGTCAGGAAACTGTGGCTGCTCAAGCCCACAGCTTTCTCAGCCACTGGTTGGCTGTATGTCAGGGTGGAATTTGGGCCCTTAGCAACAACACCCCAATCAAAGTTTGACATTCAGCAAGGTCTGCTCAGTTACAGAGCAAGAGGTGTTTCTGTTCAAACAACACTTTTGGCCTCAAGACCGTGGCACTATATTTAGACAATGGATCTGAGAAAAAGAGCGTCGCTCTAAGCAGCACTCCTAAGTGGATTAAACAGTGTGTGAGATCGGGTAAAGCTGCCCAGATATTTTCCTCTACACACGATGATAAATGATGTTTTACAGTGTATTTGTGGCTTGACAAAGCAGCACAGTGGAGTGTTGTGAGTAGATTTGGACAAACCTTTCTGTTCTGCTCTGGACTCTGCAGGTTTACCTCCTGAATCAACACCAGGCTGTATCAACTTACTGCTGTAACAAAGAAACACATAAATAAACAAAGAGCCAGGTTAAGTGACTGCTACCTTGTACATTTTTGTACTCTAGGTTGAGAAGACTACTAGAATCATCGTTAAAAGTATAAAAAAACGTATTTAAAGAATTATTTGCTGCACCTAATGACATATCGCCAAAACAAATAGTTGATTTTTCACTCTTAAGAAGAGACTCCATGTGTATTTTTCAAAGCCACTAGGTGTCCCTGTTGCAACAGAGGTTGAGACGTGAGCAGGTGCTGTTCATTCTGTCTTGTGTGAGTGTGTTTGCACGGTTTGCACGCAAGCGTGTACGTGCGAGTGTGTGCATGACTGCCTTTGTTTACCAAAGTTGTGTGACTGTGCTCTTGTGAAGCACAAGCAGCAATCCCCAACAGACAGGAATTAAGGTATGGGCTTTGTGGGCAGTCTGGTTAAAGCTGCTCCTGCTTCGTCACTGTGAGCTGTCTCCACAGTCTTATCACCTCTGTGCAATAACGGTAAAGTGCCGAGTGGCATGCTGTGCAGTGTGTTGTGGTTTCCCTCTGAAGTCATTGTTGCATCTTTATTGTACTGTCCTCCATCACCTAAGTGGGACACAACATCTCAAGAGCGTTTGTGAAACACGTCTGGTGGTGAGTGGCAACACTAATTACGACATGACCTTAAGTCATAATTGTTGTTTTTTGGGGGGGGGCTCCTAATGTTGACAATGCAAACATTGGTTTCTGAAGACCAGACCTCCGTTTGGCTAAAGTTGGCAGAAGGCAGACATGCAGCAGGGACTGCTGGACGAGGCACACTGCAGTGTATGTCAAAGTGCTTTGGCTTTGTATGATAGGATTAAGAGGCTGATAATGAGGCCCTTTGTGTGATTCTGCATTCTCTGAGACATGACCTCATCCCAGTCGTAGGCCTGGCCAGTGCAGCGCAGTCACAATCCGCAGCGCTGCCAGCCTTGCCCAGATGGGCACCCAAATCTAATAGAGAGCCATTTGGAGCTCTAGAGCTCTGGCTTATTGGAGAAAAAGAACGGAATGGATGTCTAATCTCCCCTATCTTTATATCTCATCCAATCCATCATATTAAATCTGTCATGCTGTTTCCATTTCCATTTGAAGTTAGGCTGCTTCTGACTTGACTCAGTGATTTCTTTCCTCTGTGTGTCTCTCTGCTCTCCTTTTATGTTGGTAATTGCAGTGAGTGCTTGAAAACTCTGACCTGGCACTCCAGCTAAAAGCATTTAAACCTGTCCTATTTGCTCATAAAGGGACCACGATCCAATCACATGGGACCTGTCTTTATAACCCACAACTTACACAAACATGTGCGCGTTAACTCGCCTTACGAGGGAGGTCGTTGCATTGTGGGCAATGGCCCAGATTCTCCTGTAAAAGTCTTTTATGGTCTAACACCCCCTCTCCAAAGCTGACCGACCCGATCGATGGGGGGATGGATTGTAACGACAGCCTCCTCCAACATCATCCCCAGAGTTATGCCCCTTAAGTAAGTGATGAAGTCGGCAAAAAAGTCGAGCATTTGGCTGTTTTGTGTTGTGAAAGTTACTATTTTACTGTTTGTGTTTTATTGTAATTTATGTATTTATTTTTGCTGGTGTCTCTTTTAATGGATTCTGTTTTAATCGTGTACAATACTTTGTTCACTTCATGTGTAAAGTGTTTTATATGGTTTAATAAAGGTTGATGGATGGATGGATGGCCGGCCAATTGGTTGGCTGGTTGATTGATTCATTGATTGGTTGTTTTTCTTGCTATGTTTCTTATGTTGATTATTTCTGATGTGTCCTATTTTATATATTGCCCAACTTGTATGTCTTTTTGCACCTTGTCACCGAAAACAAATTCCTTTTTTTTTTTTTTTTTTTTTTTTTTTTTTTTTTTAACGTGTCCTGTCTGGCTGTGAAGCAAGCAGAATTGATGTCTGAATGCTGGTAACAAGCCTTACAGTTTTACTCTCAGGTGGAGCATCAGAGCATCTGCTTTTAATGTCTCAGGTGGAGCATCAAAGAGTCTGCTTTTAATGTCGCACCTGATATTTAAAACTTTATTGTTATTGTTTTTGAATGCTTTGTAATTTCGACCAGACACGGAGACAGAGGTGAAAGAGAAAGGAAAAGAGAAAAGGTGGGGAGAGAGGGGGTTAGGTGGGGGGGGGGATTCAACAAAAATAAACAATAATGAACAAGAGTCTGCTTCTAGACCTGCAAAATGAGACGAGAAAAAAGCAAAACATAACAAAAAAATGGGACACAACACCAATATAACAAAATCAAGCTATCACTGCGTCAACTTGATGAAGAAATATATAATCAATCATTGTTTAACTAAACAGTCACACGATAATATACCACAGTGCATTGAGTGCCCACCATAGTCTTAAGACATGTGTTGAACGTGCCCAAGCCCATACTTATGAGAGCACCATGTGAGCACCTGTGTGTGTACACGCGCTTGTTTATGTAAGGTTTATCTATAGGAGCGTCCAATAGAGAGTGTGAGGGACCACAGATCTGCCCCCCAAAGACGCGTAGGAGACGGGGGGGAGCTCCAAGTCCCAGAGATCCAGGCGCTGCCCCAGAACACAGGAACCCCAAGGAGCCCGCAACCAGAAAGGCCCCCGCCCCCCTCGAGAGGCACAGAGGATCGCCCCGGGGGGCCACAACCAGCAGCCGGCAGAGCCCCGGGAGATATCAGCGGCAAGTCCTCAGGCCTGCCCGCAGCCTCCCACCCCCTAGCCGGCCGAGTCCGGGACCCAGCGACCCGGGACCCAGGGGCGACCACCCCCGCCGGGGACCCAGCAGAGCCCAGGGACCCAGACCCCCCCAGGCCGCCACCGGGATTGATCAGGCAGATGCCAAAAATCTTAAACTCCCTGACCCGGGAGCCACGAACACTCAGGCAGACCAAGGCATCACACCCACACCAGGTGTGACAGGGGGGAGGGGAGACGAAGATCTATATCATCAAAGGAGGTCCCAGGAGAAGGGAGGAGTCAAAGGCCCCACCTGACATATACAGTCATACACAAACACAGTCACACACTCCCTCCCTCATGCTCACACATGCACATACAACCAAAGACTTACAAAAATACACGCCGGACACCCATTCATGCTCCCCATACACACCCTATTCACTCTGGTCCCGGTAATGCTGCACATGGGGTACAACCACCACCGGTTACCAGAGTTTGACCCTTTCTGCTGGGGTGCTGATGAGCAGGCTCCCCCGCCCACCGCCGAGCACAGCAACCCACCACCCCAGACCCCAACCAGACGGCCAGATCTCCCTCCTAGCAGGGACGAAATTTTGATTTCAGAAGTGGGGGGGACACAGCAGGCTTGTGCGGATTTGGGGTGGGGGGTGTTATGTAAAGACCCCTTGACACGTCACGTGCCCATCTCAATAATTTTTCCATCCTCTCTCTCTCTCTCTCTCTCTCTCTCTCTCTCTCTCTCTATATATATATATATATATATATATATATATATATATATATCAAAGTTAAAAAATGTACAACTCTATTATTATTTTTATTTATTATCAAAGAAAAATTATAAAAGAAAGCTGTGGATGACAGAAGGTCTGTTAAAGGCATGTAAAAAGAAAATGGTATTATATGAAAAATTCATCAAACATAGGACAAGTGAAAATGAAGACAATTACAAAAAATATAAGAATAAATTAACTACAGCTATTAGGATCAGAAAGAAGCAATATTATGATGAAATTTTAGATAAAAACAGAAACGTTACTCGTAGGACGTGGAAAATATTAAATAATATAATTCAAAAAAGGATGACAACTTTGGAATGGCCAAACTACTTTCTAAATAGTTCAAATCATAAAGTAAATGATCTAATAAATATAGTGGAAGAATTTAACAAATTTTTTTTAAGCGTCGGGCCCTCATTAGCAAATGAGATAGCAGTCCCACCTGATGCAGATACATTTAATAATCTGATAAATAGTAATATCAACTCAATGTTTCTACATGAGATAAGTGAGACTGACGTTGTGAATACAGTAAGAAAATTTAAAAACAAAAAATCCACAGATATAAATGAAATTGATATGGGAATTATAAAAGAAGTTATATTCTCTATTGTGAGACCATTGACATATATATATAACCTATCACTACAAAAAGGTCATTTTCCTAAAACTATGAAGATAACAAAAGTGATCCCAACATTTAAAACTGGAAATAAGCATTCTATGGAAAACTATAGGCCAATAGCAATTATTCCACAATTTTCAAAAATACTCGAGAAATTATTTGTGAACCAGCTAGACGTATATATGACAATATATATGGATTTAGAAAAAACAGAACCACTACCTATGCGATAATGCAGATGGTAGAAGAAATAGCCCAAGCAAGTGAAAGCGAAGAACTCTCTATTAGCATATTTGTTGATTTAAAGAAGGCTTTTGACACCATTGACCACAGGAGATTATTGAAAAAGATGGAAAATTATGGCCTACGAGGAATAGCGAAGTCCTGGATAGAGAGTTACTTACAAGACAGACAACAGTATGTACAAATTAAAGATATAAAATCTGGATTTAGAGAAATAAGTTGTGGAGTTCCACAAGGTTCAGTAATAGGTCCTATATTATTTACTTTATATATAAATGACATATGTAACGTGGCAGGTTTTTTCAAATTTATAATGTTTGCAGATGATACAAATTTAGTTTGTTCGGGTAAAGATATAAAAGAACTTTTAAAGAAGGCCGAAAAAGAGTTAAATATCCTCAAATCTTGGTTTGATGTAAATAAACTATCACTGAATATAAAAAAGACTAAATTTATGATTTTTGGAAATAAGAAGGTAAAAAATGGGGACTTTAAATTAACAATTTCAGATACTGAAATTGAAAGAGTGTCTGAAATAAAATTTCTTGGTGTTGTGATTGACTCTAACTTATCCTGGAAGCATCATTTAAATTACATAAAAGGAAAAATTGCCAAATCTTTGGGTCTATTATATAAGCTGAAGGACATACTAAACCATAAGGCCTTACGTCTAATATACTGTTCACTAATACAACCATACATGGCATATTGTATAGAAATATGGGGTTCAACTTTTAAAACGTATATACATGAAATAAAAACTATACAAAAGAAATCTATTCGAGTTATAAACAAGAGCAATTATTATGCTCATACTGACCCGTTGTTTTTAAAATCACAGATTATGAAATTAGAAGATCTATATTATTATAAAATAATGCAATTTATGTTTAGAGTAAAATTAACAGCTCTGCCAAAAAATATACTAATGTTCTTTGTAAAGAGGGAAAGTAAATATGATTTAAGAGGTGTATGTATGTTTGTTCTACAAAAAGCCAAAAAGGGCATGAAAAGGAGATGTATCTCTGTAATGGGAGTAAAATTTTGGAATGAGGCTAAAATAGAATTAAAATTAGCAACTTCTCTTTCAGTTCTTAAAAAACTTATCAGTAAAAATATTTTTGAAGAGTATTAATTTGATGTTGATGGATGGATTTGTGTTTTACTTTTATTTGGGTTGTTGGTTCATTGCGGGAAATTAAAAAAATGTTTTGTAAGTAGGTTAGGCAATTATATAAGCTATTGCTTCTGCCTAAACCTATTCAGTCATGATATACCAAATAGACACCATATAAAAAACAAGGCATATGTTAGTGAGAAATGGTATTTGTATCTAATTGTATGACATGTTAATGTACATTATCTTAAGATAACTGACTGAATAAATTGATCATTCATTCATTCATTCATTCATTCATTATTGAAGTGCAGTTTTGGCTGTTGACAATGGATAGGCCATTGTATTTATTGTTTTGGGTCTTTTTTATTGTTTTTGGTGCAACATTTTCTAACAGGGAGTGAGATTCCTTTTTTATTCAATTTTTGTTTGTTATTTTTATTCATTTAGAAGTTCTGGTTCTGGACATTTCAATGTTAAATGAAGGTTTATTTGTTGCATTTTAAAGGGTGTACTTGCATTATTATGATATATTAACATTATATTAGTGGTTATTTTGGTCTAGATAATGTTGACAATATCGTTTATCATCAACAATTTGTTGGACTAGGACCAGGCCTAGTCAAAAGTATAAAAATTATTTATACATAAACGGTCCCTCCTGAGATCTGGCCGTTTGTTCATTTGCTGTGTTAGAGGACATGCTGAACTAATGTTTTACACATGATCATCACCCTAACATTTGAGTGTATAAAAACATATTAAATATGTTTTTTCCCTTAAAAGTGTTTAAACAGTTGTTGCATTTCAACACACAAAAAATAAATGGAAAAAATAAGATAAATCTAATGAAAAGAGTACATCTTTGACATTAAGCTTAAAAAATCTGTTGACGATGATACTGTTCATTTTTCAGAGCTTTTTAATGTGAAAATATACATTGCAATAGATAAGTTTACAATAAAGTTAAATGATAAAAGTTTTGAAGTTACACTTCTACTACTACTAGTAATAATAATTATGATGATAATAGTAATAATAAAAAAAAATTATTATAATAATACGAACAAATTGTGTCTGAGGAGTCAGTTATGTGGAGGAGATGAGTTTGTAAAAGTTAGTTTTGAGTATGTGTGTGAAGGAGGAGGTGAGTCTGAGCTTAATGCAGGGGTGTCACATGTTCAACTTACGTTTTGACTTTGAAAGAAGTCTCTTATATCCACTTTTCGTTTTCTTGACATGCTGCCTCCTGGCTGTGCCTAACTACCAAAGACTCACAAATGAACACTTATTCAAATGTTATGTAATGGAAGCTGAGCTGAGCTGATATTACACAGCGTCTAGTTGACGATGTGACTCAGTACCGGTGTTCCCTAGCGGCTCCAAACTAGCAAAACAACGTGAGCACGTTCTGACTGTTTACAACTTGAGTGATAGCAGCAACAGCCAATAATACGTTAGCAAGTATCAGCAGAGCCAATAGATTAGCTTTTGGGCGGGTCTAATAGGAAACCGGTTTCCGTTTCGGTCCTAGTGCTCAACCAAATCCATTTAATGGAGCGTAACATTGTTTTTGGACGGAAAAAAGTGCAGGGGACCAAAACTGCCTTTTGAAAAAGTGGGGGGGGACATGTCCCACCCGTCCCCCCCCAAAATTACGTCCCAGCCTCCTAGTCTCCAGCCCCAGGCAGCCAAGCAACAACAGAGGTGTGCTAAGACCCCCTGGTCTCCCTCCACCTGCTCCAACATAGTGTTGTGTGTTAATGAGGTGTATTCTATTGCTGTGGTGAGCGGGCAGTGCGGGCATTTTCTGGCCTATGCCAGCTGATGCCACTGCACCACCCTACTTGCACCCACAGCCCTTGGTGTCTAAATGCAGTTTAAAATTCGAAGTGGGCACCGGCACTCGGGAGGAGGCTGAGAACTCCCCCTGCCAAGTGCCGTTGAATGTGCTCACTCCCAAGGCCCTAAGTGTATGTTTGCGTGGAATGTCGTCGGTGGAAGTGCATAAGGTGCAAATAAAATTGGGGGGCAGGAAGCCACAGGAATGCGGAAATGGGGTCCATACCCGCACTCCTCGACTTGTCCACCCCCCAAGGTCCTATGTGCATGTTTGTGTGATGATGTGAGGGAGCAGGAGGAGAGAAATAAACGGGGATGGGGAGGAATGGCTGGTAGGGCTTAGCCCTCCAGGGAGCCAGCTCCCCCACTGACCCCAATAGGCACCTCCGTTGTCATACCGCCGCCCAGGGCATGGAGACCCCAGCCCATCCTGCCAGGGCCCAAAGCAGCAGCATCACAGAGCCCCACAGAGCCCGAGGGAGCCGACCCAGCCCCACCCCAGCAGAATATCTATGCCCATCCCTGCATTTGCACAACTTCCAGAATATATAAGACATAAGACATCCAGGTAAGGTTGGGTCCTCCCCCTCCTGGACCTCCCCCTCCCCTGTGATGGGACAACAGAGGAGCCAGGGCCTGCCCTACGCCCCTGAACCCGGGCCAGGTACTTCTGCGTATTCCTGCCTTCTTCCCGGCAGCGTACATGTAGGGACCCGACCCCCCAAGGCCCAGCCCAGATCCCCACACGGGGCCGGCCACCCCAACACCCCGAGCCCCCAGGCCCCCACCCAGACCCACCCAGGGGCAAAACAAATTCCTAATAAGTGAGACTCTCGCTATCATGGCAATGCATCTGATTCTGGTTGATTGAAGCACCTTGGGGGTTGTAGAACCCTAAGACGGTGCTATACAAATACAGGCCTTTTTATTTATTTTTACCATTGATTGATTGATTGATTGAAAAGCTGACACACGATAGTAATGACAGATCCAATTCTAATTCAAAGATGCTTTAATATTCCCAAAGGGAAATTTATTTAAAGGTGTGGGTGACTTATTTAATCAATGCATTTAAATTGGTCTCTAGTAGGAATAAATGCCTTGTAAGTTGTCCTCGGGGGTAAACAATATACTGGTAAAATTCCATTGCTTGGTTCTTTTCTAAACACAGCGTAGTAAAAATGAGTTTTTACCTTTTAAGCTGATGAGTTTCGGCTATTACGAACTGAAGTTACCCACATCAAAGCTACAATTCAGATAGCAAGTTTTTGAGTCTTATTTCCTGATATTTGGACATCTCTCCTTGGATTGGATAACAGCAACGCGACTACCACTGACTTGCAACATGAATGTTTGATTTCCACAAATAACACAAGTCTGAAAGAGTTTTGCCATATTTTGGAGTCGCTAATGCTAGTGGTTAGCTTCTGCTGGTCGGGAAGTTGTCTGCTGTATCCCAGACTTTTAACCCCCAGAAACCCAAATTTAGAAAACAACTGCAAAATATTTTTTTAACCTTTCACATGTTGTTCTAGGAGGCCAGATAAACGGGCCTATTTACACATTTTAACAGCCAATAGTGTTGCAGAACTGAACAATAGGACCTATTAGCAATGTAAATGTGGTTTTAAAAAGAAAAAAAAATGGGGAAGGTTTATTTTTGTAGACTTAAATCTGATGTTGTAATATTACAACCAAGGGTCTAGCCTTCCCCATCATGAGTCAAGATGGGTGAGTCCATGAATGTTAAGTGACAGTGTGACATAGATCTGTTAGGCTTTTAAAAGCCTAGCATGTCACCGTCTATTTTCTATCAGAAGCTAATGCAGTAGATAGGTGCAGGAAACTATTTTCATGTTCCTCCTGCATGAAAAACTCACCAAGACCAAATATAATCAGAAATAATAATTAAATGTTTTTTCAGTCAACCTCACCTTTAATGAAGTTATAAAAAGTCAGATTCACTGACAATGGAGCTAGCTACAGTACACAGAGAGGGTTTAAAAATAGAGCTATCTTGAGCATTTAACATAGAATAAGTGGTTGTTGAACTCAGTGGCACCATTTAAGATCCTGCATTTAAAGTCTATTAACCCTGGGATTAAAATGTCAAATATCCACATTTATGTATACGATATCACTAAATTGCATTTTACACATGAAATATCTATAACTGAATTTAAAGTAAAACAATAAAGACATAAAGCAAGAACGGAATTAAGGAAGATTTAAGTAAAGGCATCTAATAATAGCTACCCGCAACCTGGTGTGCAGATAAACCTCAGACTCATTTGTTTTTGGCACAAAGGAGGAGGAGCAGAAGGGGGTGTGCAGGAAAAAAGGTGTAAAGTAAATGGTAGATGGCAGAGATGGGAATTGTTGCATCATCAAGTCATCTCCATGCCGTGTTTCTGTTCTGCTCAGCAACTGAACCAGGGTTCATTCACTGTGCTGATTGAAATCACCTGGTTTAGTTGCTGAGCTGAAGAAAATCATGGCATGGAGATGACTTGCTGATGCCACAATACCCAGTCTCCGCAAAATGGTCTGTATTTGTAAGGCCCTCTGGGGTTCTAAAACCCCCCAAGGCGCTTCACAACACAATCAGTCATTCACTCATTCACACACTAGTGATGATGAGCTACTTTGTATCCACAGTTGCTCTGCAGTGCACTAACGGAAGCAAGGCTGCCAAACACTAGTGCCACCGTTACCTTCGACCACCACCAGCAGGAAAGCTGGGTTAAGTGTCTTGCCCAAGGACACAAAAACAGCATTCTCTGCCAGCAGCCGGGATTGGTGCTACGGACAACCCTCTGATTTCTGGACAAACCGCTCTACGTGCTGTAAAAGTGAAAATTTTACCTTTCAGTCAGTGTTTTGTGTAGGCCAGGTTTGCGAGGAGCACTGGGAAGTGTGGAGTGCTCTGGACTGGAGGGTAGATTATTTGACAGCTGCCTTTGTTTGGATCCAGGATTTAATTTCTTTTTCACTAAAGAAAAAATAGAGAAAAATGAGAAAAGATAACAGGTCACGTACAGGTTATGGACTTGTGCTGCAGCACCGTTCTATCTTCCTGTAAACCTAAACTAACGCTCACACTTAAATTTTTCAGATCAGTAGACAAATTTCAACGTCAGACAAGTGGAACATCTATGCTAAGTTCCCTGTTTGTGACATCACAAACAGGGACTTTTTGAAACGACTTGTATCAGGCACACATTCCTAAAACTAAACACTAACTGAAAATGCATGGATGGGTTCTTTTTCTATTTTGAGAGTTTTTAGACCCAGTAGAGACCTGCATAGCAGCACAAAGGGAAGCAAAAGGTGAGTTTTGCATAACATGTTCCCTTTAAATCCTGATTTAACTGTGATTAGCTACATTTTTGGAAAACCAAAATAAATTATTCAAATAGAACCTGTTTGACAACACGGAGTAAATTCAAAGGAAGACATGTCCCATTGTGAAGAACCGAGAAACACTGCAGGACTCACTTGGTTAAGATCAGAGGCCATGATTCAGGAATGACAAAGAGACAGGGAGCAAAAATGACCTCCATGGAGAGCTCTAAGACCTAAACCTCTGCCGACCTAAAAATACCTCAAAGGCCAATCTTACATTTTGACAACAGACATCTTGATAATCTTCAAGACATTTTGGGACAATATTCTGTAGACCGAGGAGACAAACCTGGAACTTAGTTGACGGTGTGTAAAATAAATAAATAAATTACAGAAAAAAACATTTTATTTACCTTTAGGAAGTAGCTGCAGCTAGGTGACTTACAGCAAGCAACAAAGTGTTCTTTTTGTGATTCGTTATATCAAACATGGAGGATTTCTTTGCAGCTTATGTTTTTTGCCCGCACACATAGATTTTTTTTTCTTTGCTTACCATCTGTGTGTGGTTGTGATGGCGGCAGAGTGGTGAGAAGTCCAGGCTTGAGGAGGCGTGTTCGAGCCTGTGCCAGTCCCATCCTGGTATCCACTGGGCCAGAGCGGGATTTGGGAAAGTTCTCAGCACTACATGGGACTGGAAGCTTTGGTTTCTGGGACAAAGACAAACCACTAATTTAGGAACTTGAGGATGAATTCAGTAATGATGCAGCTTCTTTGCACTTGGAAACCTTAAATTAATGCAAACACCTTAACCTGGAAAACAAAAACACCTATGCACGTGTGAGGGAACTTACATGGTTCAGAGGTGAGAGTCGAGTACCTGAGCCTGGCCTGGAGTCTGTAGCATCAAAACTTTTACCACAAAGACTGCAAAGATTTAATAAATTGATTTATTAATTTTGTATATTAAACACATTGTCTAAAACCTGCCATTAAAAATGCGTAATTTTCATATTTTTGCAGGGTGGAATTGATGACTAACCTAAAAGTGGACGGAGGTCTGGTGTCTCGATCTGCTCGAACAGAGTTTCCCCCAAAAAGGTGCCTCTGTTCATCTCTTGGAGTAAATGGTCTCTGGGTGGACTGAACTCTCAGCGACTGCCTGGCTTCACTCACTATCTCTGCACACGTTTTCCTCACACTGTTGCGTCGAGGGAGGAAAGGGCTGCAAATTTCCTGCTTTGTCTCCATGGAGCTCCTTCAAACCTAGCTGACATTTGTCAAGAAAACCCACAGATGGAGTTATGCACAGTCTTAACTTTAAAAAAGGATGAAGAAATAAGATTTTCCTCAAAAGGCTGCACAAAAATTCAGTTTTCAATTAATTTAGGAGAAATAAATAGAAATGCATTAACAAGATGCACTTTTGTCATTATTTTGCATTTATAACAAGCACAAAATGTCTGATAAATAAAAATAAAAAGTGAAAGTTCTTTAAAGCTGCGCAAAAGTATGATCTGCACATTTATGGATATTTTAACAATGTTGTTTCAGTAGTCTACACGTGCCTATAATTTCTTTTTAAATGATATTGAAACAAAAAAGCTATTTTCAAAACATTTTTATTAATTGAAGAAACAAAAACACAGCCAATAATGTGCATTGTGTCACAGACAAGAGTAGTCCGTTTGCGCGTTCACGCTCCGTTTCCATGGTGACAAAATGTCAATACACTAACTTGGACAAACCAGGGAATTAATTAAAGTGGTCTTTACATTAATGGCATCGAGTTGAATTTGCTTATTAAAGTATCAATTCTGCTCATGCAAAATTTTATTATTTACACCCAACTTTAATCAGTCAGACAGACGTATGAAACCCCCTAGTCTGGTTAAACACGGAGGATACTCACCATTAACGGTCCTTTCTGTTTAAAAACTCAGAAGACACGTCTCTTCGAGTTTAACTCTCTTCTTCGGACAGATAAACCAGAATAAAACCAACCGAAACGAATGGTTAAAGAGCAGACGAAGCTAGTCTGCAGATAGAAGTGCACGAGCTTCGGTGAGCAGCTACAGTCGCGCGACCGACACGGTGACGCGCTTCTCAGCGCAAAGGAAACCACTTCACTTGAATGAATAAACAAAATAACGAATTTGCCCTATTTTGCATAAATATTGATTTTAAAACGCATTACCACCACCCAGTGAAAGAAAGAACAGTAACTGGAACTGAACTGGTTTATTTGGATCATTGAACTCGGCAGGGCTGACAGAGAGGATTGTGGGTAATTGTAGTTCCCTTACTTTGGGAGGCTAATTCAAACTGATGTAAAAGTTACAATGTCAAATATTAAGGATAATGGCTAATTTTACTGTTTTAATCAAAGTAATTATGCATATAATTGCCTTCTTGATCAAGGTAGTTTATTATGATGCAGAAGAGCTGCAGAATATTTTAAACTCAAAATCAACTACAAAAATCTAAGTCTTAACCAAAGAATTAGTTTGATACACTTTATTTAAAATACAGGAATGTTAAATACTAAATTACACGTTTAAGAATAACAATATTTTTAAACATTTGCATTATTGAAACGGCTACACAAAAGGATTTTACAAATAAAATTACAAATGAAACAACAAATCTGCATAAAACAATGATGCCATGTGTAGAAAATTTGGAAACATCAAAATAATTTTCTAACTAGTGGAGAAATAACAAACTTAGGAAATATGATTGAAAGTATAAAAACTTAAATTTTCTGTTCTGATCAGGAAGATTTGGAGACTATAAATGGTATCATCACATTTTAAGTAATGTGTCAGACACATTAAAAACATAAATGTTTAAAATATATTTATTAAAATAGTATTTAGACTAAGGTAGGATACGGAAGACAAACAGAGGATGACCATTGTGTCTCATTTATAACCAACCTGATAGATCCAGCCAACCAGAGCCTGGAGACGTTAACACATTAACTTAAAATATCAGAACATAAAACCAGACAAGTGGGCCATACTAAAGCAAACACTGAGACTGTACAAGGCAATGATGACTGAATATTATTCTAATAAATAAGATTTGTTTTATTTCAACAGGAAATACATTTACAAAAGAAATATGAAAGTAGCTGACACAACTAACTTACACAACAGAGTTAAATTAGATACAAACTGATGTACTTTCAGGAATAGAACACACACACACACACACACACACACACACACACACAGAGATATATATATCTATGTCCCATATATATATATATATATATATATATATATATATATATATATATATATATATATATATATATATATATATATATATGAGTGCAGACAAGCACTAGTTGTTTACTTAAATTACTCTTATTTTAATTTAAAAGACAATACATTTTGTTGCAATAACTAGCTCAAGCAGCAATAGAAAAGGTTGGAGCACTGGTGTGTGAACAATCAAAACCAACAAGTTTGAATCAGTAAAAGAGTCCCAAACTTTAAAGAGCAATTCACCTCCGATCCCTGCAGCACTCCCAATTTCTGTTTGAAAAATGCATCAAATGCCTAGCAGAGCGAGGGGGTGGAGCCGCTAACAAATACAGACTCACAACAACATTGTGACATCATAATGTGCCAACTAACGTCATTGTGTACCTCTTAGCCAATAGTGATGGCAGATATAAATTTAAATGCAGTACAGAGGTTTTACCTGACGACAGTGCAACACTGAGTTTTAGGTAGAATATTTAAATTTTAACTAAGATGCACTAAAGTGCCAAATTATTGATTCCACGTGTCTACAGCACGATTAGACACTGATTTATATAGTTTATCAGCAAAAAAAAAAGTTGATTTGGGGGTGACTTGCTCTTTAAGTAAGCATAATTTAAGACACCTCAGTTCTGTGTCATCGAAAAAGGTTAGCTGAAGTGTTTTTAACTGGATTTTAAACATAAATTCTCATAAAGGTCAGAGTTTCAGTAATGTTTACCAGCAAACCACCAATGAGATGCTGAGAGACCTAGATGTTGGAGCAGCTCAGAGGTTAAACAAATACTCTTAGTTTAGATTTGTCTGATTTCAGCCCATGTTCAAGCCCATGAGAAGGAATTAGTGACAGGCTTCATGTAAATAATTGAGAACATAAAAAGTTCTATAATAAAAGAGTAGCTTTTGATTGCTCAACACTTAAATATCAAAGCTACAAACGGTGAGCATGTTCAAGTGTAAAGAGTACTAGCGGGGAAGGGTTTGTAAGTCATCAGCGGTGCAAATCTGCTTCAGATCCTGCTTGTGACTAGTTCCTGGGTCATGTGACTACTCTGAAAGGGGTCAGGGAGGGGCCTGGTTCCCTCCCCGAGTCTCCGAGAGGTAAATGTGGGGGTCATGGTGGCTAATACGCTTCTTGGCCTAAAAATGACACAAATACACGGAGAACAGCCAGAGTAAATACCTATACATATATTTATCATTTGCAACATTGCACCTTATTATTTTACAACAGAAGAGAAAACATGTTTTGGTTAAATCACATTTAAATAAATAAAATTAAATAGAACATCTTCTGCATGTAGATGAAGTTTTATACACATACAGTATAACAATTCACTTAATCCATGTCACAAATGCATTTTTCACTTTTCCCCACATATTCCACGTAATTGATGATGTCATCGACTAACATGAAGCAGTTTTGAGTCTTTAGAGATTTCTAAGTGTGTGTGTGTGTGTGTGTTATTATGGTGACACGGTAATGCTATTTTTCACCTGACACAATCCTGCAGCCAGAGGTTTTGATCTCTCGATGCTTTGCTTCAAGCTGCAGAAATATCAGCCCTACTAAAGCCTAATGTTGGAAAATAGAAATAATTTCACTTTTATGAACGTTCCACTGATATTCATCTCAAAAAACATTCATAAAATTTAAATCAACCAAAGATTCTCCAAAACAAATTCCTTATTTATATCATCAGTAGCAACAAATCATGATTATTGAAGGTATAAGCTACAGAGAAATTGTGAGAATATTGTTGCCATCTATCATACGTATTTTTCTGCCATTTTGTAAACTGCGTCGTTTACAAAAAATAAAAATAAAAGGCAGGATTTGCAACAAAATGGCCACAGAGTTACGCGCCCTCCGCCAGCAAGTCCATTGTAAGTTGATTCCCGTTAAATGCTGAAACTGCCGGCCCTGATTGTTTTTAAACCAGAGTCAGACTTCCTCTGTCTGTTTGACTTAACCAAGCCTTCCTCGCTCTATTCAAGCTTCATTTACCTCAGCTCAAGCGTCAGTGCAAAGAGGAGGAAGGATTTGATCGATATTCGCAGATAAATTCAGAGTTAAGGAGAGTGATTGTTGCTGAAGTTCATCGCTTTGCTGTGTCGAACGGGCTGACCACTTCGAAAATCAATCAGGAGCGGCTGGATTTTCACATTTATCCACTCGTAAACCTTCCCCCTGCCTGGCTTTTTGTTTTTTACACTCTGAAATATACATCTGAACAATCTTGTGAGTCTCTGGTTGGATTTAAATAGACGTACATACTTCAGTCTCTTGGATACAGCAAGCCTGATTGGCCCAGAGTGCACACTGGGCATGCCCAATCACAGGGCATCACCACGGAGCTTACCAGCCAATGGGAGGAGGAAGATGGCCTCTGTGATTTCATTGTCACTAAGGGAGGGGGGAAAACCCCAGAGCCAGGACAGTTGGCACTAACATGCTAAGCAGTGAACCCTGCTTTATGGTTTGACTGCATGTGTTTGAGATAACCTGCGGAGGCAGATCAGGAGTGTTGCCAAGGAGAAGAAAGCACATCACTCCCCTCATCCAACACTGCAGATTGGTTCGCAGTAATCCCACTTCACTGATATCGGTGCTGCTCACGTCACAGGACTGATCTGTGAGAGTCAGCGTCCTGCTTGAAGGTGGTGTGTCTCCGTGACAACCAGCTCCAAGTCTGACCAGAAGCTTAGACGATGAAGAGTGCTAAGCTTTTAGGTACGGGGGCTACGCCACTCTTCACTTTGCCATCAAAGCCTGGTTCGACCACTTGTTAGTCTTTAACTTTTGTGTTTATTCAAGAATATCCTTTTTAACCACTTTATATTGTGATTTATGGCTTTAGTAAGCTCATAACGGCATGATTTTTCAGTAGGAGAGATGTAAGATATGACTCATTCTGGTCATTGATAGTAGTCAGCTGATTTAAATGGAGATGCATTCATGTAGAGGTGAAGAGGAGAGATGCAACTTGCCTTTTTGTAATGTTTTAGTCAGCTGTTTCATCAAGTTACACAAGACCCTGCAAGAGTAAAGTTTTTATGAGCCAGCAGGTTGTCCTTAGGCCATGACAAAAAAGAGCAGTGAGTCGTTCTTTGATTTTGCATGAAGTCAGCATCTTGCTTGTTGCTGACAGACCTGGTTTAGGTTATCTGACAAGGGCAAAAATCTAATTAGAAGCGTTTTTTGCACTATTGTCCTCATAAGATTACAGATTCAGCTTTTCAGCAATGAAATTAATTGTTCAAAGAAGAGTTGCTTCATACAGGGAAAATAAAAAGAACAGCCTATTTGGCATTTTGAAGCGATAATACAGTAAAAAAAAAACTTTCAGGCTTGTTTTCTTTGTGAATCAATGCTGGTTTTCTTTTTTTTTTTAAAGAACAAACGGAACAAATGAAATATAGAATAGATTTCGTTAATGTACTATGTGTCTAAAAACTATTTGGCAGCTAAATCAATAACTATTTGTGTCACAAGACTGAAGTGTCTGTCTGCACTTTGCAGTCAGAAGTGGAACTATGCAAAGAGCCCTACGCCATCTGGAGCAAGACTGCTCCGACACTTAATGCACACATTCAAGTAAAGCAGACAAGCTGGGTAGACGACTGCAGACTTATCACTCATCTTTTTTTATGCATACGGAAAAAGTCTATCTCATCTATCTCTGTCTCACACACACACACACACACACACACACACACACACACACACACACACACACACACACACACACACACACACACACACACACACTTGCATAGATAAGATTTTTACGGAGCCTAAGGGCTAATGGTAGTACATGAAATACACATATTTGCATGCTTTCCAGGAATTATTTGTAATAGTGAATATAATTGTTGACAGTGTGTATCAAATCTGGCTTGATGTGAAGGGGTAGATTGTTTTCTAACTCTCTCGCGCGGCACTAGATTGTTTACTAAATTCACACAGAAGCTAGCCGAAGTTTCTGTCGTTATTTTTTAAGTTCTGACTTTGTCAATAAGTGTGTTGCAATTAAAAGGGTTTGTTGCCATCTCCACTCCTTAAAATAATTGCCAAATATTTCATTAGTGCCTGCTGAAAGTTCCTGTTGAGTTAAGTTGTTTTATCCTTCAACCACCACAAGAGGGGGTTGTATCTCTCATAGCCTCACATTTCTCAAACAAATTAAATTATTTGTCTAAAACCATTAAAATGTTGAATTTTGTTCTTGAAACATGCATAAAAGCCTGTATTCACCATTTTAACTTTTAAAGTAACAACAGCTAGATTTTAAACCTTAAACTAGATTTAACATTGATCTCAATGATGGGATTAGAAATTTGACAGGTTTTATATTTCACACCACTCTGCATCCCTCTGCTGACCAAAAACCACATTAGATAGTTTTGTTAAATTGGTAGGTGTCCTAGGGGCAGCTCTTTATGGTTTATGGCTGTTAGCTGTAATGCAAGCGGTTAGCATTTTCAGTTCTCTGATCTTCAATTAAAAACACAAGAAGAAGAAAAAGAAGTTCGACTTTTCTGTTAGCATCATAGTGGAGTCTGGAAGTAAAGTAAAAGTAAGAGTAACCCCAAAATTCCACTGTCTCCGCTCCGCTCCGGCACGAACTCCGCAGCAAAAACGGTCCCGTTGTAGTCAATCAGAGCTGTTCCACTACTGCAGCCGTGCGGCGCAATGCGCCGCCCGCCGTTCCGCCATCCGGTAAACATAGGATCGATTCTATTTTTGCTGGACGCCGGAGCACCTCCTCAGTCAATGGACAGAAATCCCAACCGCCCAACAGGAAAAGGAGCAAGCACAACTTCCGTTATTTCACAATAAATCGATAAACAAAAAGCGTTTTTTGTTTCATATGCACAGGTTTAACAACTTTTAACAACTATCAATGGCGGTTGAACTTTAAATGCACAAAAATAAGCCATAAATACAGTTTCCACTATCAAAGCAGTCACCCTTTGTTGATCCAAACACTGCTGATCTCTCAACACAAATGATGGGCAGATTAAACAGTTAATTTCGATGCTTCTCCCACACAACGGGTGTTTGGATCTAACTTCCGCGTTGATTGCTCGGACTGTATCGCAAGATCTCGAAAATCCCACGCATGCCTGTTTGCGCACCTCAGGTCTCCGCCCCGGAGCGGAGCCACTGTAGAGCGGGTACAGTATAATTTGAGTTCGGAAGCGAGCGGCAGCGGAAAGCGGGGGCGGAGCGGAGAAAGTGGAATTTTGGGGTAAGTGTCATTGGCGTGGCCTACACTAGTTTGAGGACGCTAGCGATTAGCATTTTCAGTTCATCAACCATGGATGAAATGCACAAAAAAAAAAAAAACAACAAGAAAAAGAAATTTGCTTTTAATGGCATCATGGCAGATCCTGTGAGTAAAAATAGAATAATTTCTTAAGAGTTGAAGCAAAGAGCCAAAATCAGAGTAAACATCAGCTTTGAGGTAGGAGGCTCCAAAATCATGGACTGATGGTGACCTGGCTTTGTTACTGCTGAACTTGTAAGTAGTAATATTTTTTGTCCAACAGTGTGGATCTTTTTACTTTGTGGTTTATTCTAGTATTAGTTGGTTCATGTTAGTATTAGCTTATTGTTAGCATTAGCCACAGCAGGGTTGTTTCCGATAGTTGTTATTCCATAATCAACCAGTAGGGATGTGGAGCAAGAAAAGTAATCCCAATAAAAACTTAAAATCTGGTGTGCTGATCTGGAAGTAGGCGATGGGCTCTTCCTTTGTTTCTATGAATAGAAATGAGGGTTGGGTTTATTGGTCTTCACTGATGCACATTTTACCAAGGCCATCTGACCACACATCACAAAATAAACATTCACAAGCACACAATTGCTGATTCACTCTAGCAGTCCTCAGTTTTCATTATTTATCTTCCCCTCTTGATTATGTTCAAAAGACGGAGACAGATTTGCCTTTAAAAAGTGAGCATCAAGGCCTGTGCTTGGCATCCTCACAATGGGCTTTTCAAGTACACATGAGGGCTGGTGAAGGCCACTGGCGCCTGCTTCGTTCTAACAGATTCTGCTCTTTTTCAGGCTTTGGTGGTGTACCACTGTTAGCTATAGTGCATCTTCTTTTGTCTGTGCTACCGTGCTTTTCCTCTTCTTTGTGTATTAATGTTTTGCGCCGCCTTGTTAAAAAACCAATGCTATTATCTGCTTTTTATGAAGAAGCAAGGGAGATAATGTCACCTTCTATATTCACATGGCCGCAGTGAAAACAGAAATGTTTACAAAGTGTTTATGAGCTCGTCTTTTCAAACCGAGATGGACTCTGATGGTCTGATGTCTGTCATCAAGGCTTTGGAGAACAACAAGGTTTTTACCCACAGCCACCGTTTGGTGTTAAAAAAATAATCCAACGTGTTGACTGAAATTCTTTTTCTGCAATTTATGACGGATTAATTCTAGAAGTGAATGCTCATTTATGTTTGTATTTGTTATTTAAAAAGTGATCGTTGCATGTTCTTCAAGTTACCCTTCAAGATGGCCACCAGAGCTTTTTGACAGTAAGAAACACAAGAATTCACAGAGGTTCAATGAAGGCAACTGCACTTCTTTGGTTTCTTGAAGACATTTCGCTTCTCATCTGAGGAGTTTTGTCAATTCTGACTGCAATATGGGAGACAGCTACAGTTTATAAGGTCGACTCTTCCAATATTCCAGTTAGAATTGACAAAACTCCTCAGATGAGAAGCAAAACATCTTCAAGAAACCAAAGAAGTCCAGTTGCCTTCATTTGAACCTCTTTGGATTACCATGACCTGGATCACTGAGAACCTTTGCCAGCATGGAACACAAGAATTACTATCATTCAGACAACTGTATAGACATTAGGCTCCAATTTAGCATCACACCAGCCTATGAGCATTGCAAAAGATCTTTGTTCCAAACTTTGACCATAAGTGTTAGTCACGGTACAGATCTCAACGAAAGAATTTTACAGTGTAATAGTCTAATCTCAATCATGTTGGAAAGAAGTTTACATTGAACAGATTTTCTCCAGCTGGATGGAGGCCAGGATTTCTCCTTTTAAAAAGGCCAAAGACAGACATAGTCTTTAGAATAGAATAGAATAGAATAGAATATATTCAACTTTATTGATCCCACAGTGGGGAAATTCTCTTGTTACAGCAACACATACACACATAGGCAGTAAGCTATTATTGTAAGCTTCGACCACGAAAAACCACAAATGAAAATTAAACTTGGGTTCCAGAACTGTGCAGCACACTGAAAGGGACACAGACATATTATGTTAATCTGGTATTGAACAAGAATACTGAATATTGCATTAATGTTATCGTGTACCAGGATAATTCCAGTACAACTTAAACTGAGGAGTTATACACCCTTATTACTTTTTGTTCTCATTACTTTTATGTACTATTTATCCTGCTTCAATACTTCCAGAACCAATCATATGCGAGCCCTCTGGGTCTCTCCGTCTTCAACACGAACTCTTCGCTGCCATTTGTAATTCTTCACTGGCTGGTAAAGAGCTGTTGTGGACAGAACGTTAGCCAGTTAAAGGAGCAGCATAGAAGTTATTTCTCCTAGCCACAGCATCCTTTTCTGATTTACTCTGATGTTGTGTGAAGTAGGCTAAAGGCTAACGTTGAGCTAACAATAGTAACAGTGAATAAGAAACAAATTAAGTTAAAGTCCCATCATTAGTCACACACACTGATATGTGTGTGAAATTTGTCCTCCACATTTGACCCATCCCTTGAGGGAGCGATGAGCTGCAGAAACAGCCGCGCTCGGGAACCATTTGGTGGTTTAACCCCCTATCCAACCCCGTGATGCTGAGTGTACCATTTTTTTCAAAGTCTTTGGTATGACCCTATCAGGAATTGAACCTTGATCTCCCAGCCTCAGGGCAGACACTCTACCACTAGGTCACTGAGTTGATTTCATAGTTGGCTCAAAAATATATCTTCAGCTACTTTTTTCAATTACCAACAACTCGATAGTACAATGACATGTATTTATCTACTTACCATCTTGCTGTGTATGACTCGTCTTCACTCGTCATCTAGAATCTTCTAGCACTAACTGGCAACCGGCACAAAACTCACAAAGAAGAGGGAGGAGTGGCTTAAAGCTGACTCTTTGTTTTGCTACATGGAGTGCAGTACCCACATTTGATCACAAGATGTCATTTTTCCTTCATGCAACTTTATGTTTATTATGTTTATTTATTTAGCAGACGCTTTTATCCAAACCGACTTACAATTTATAACCTATAGAGCATGTTGTGATCTGTGGGGGAAACTGGAGTACCCGGAGGAAACCCATGCATGCATGGGGAGAACACGCAACTCCACGCAGGAAGGTCGCAGCCGAGTTTCGAACTTGCGACCTTCGTGCTGCGAGGCAACAGTGCTAACCACTGCACCACCATGCAGCCCCTTTAATGCTGTATTAGTTTTAAACCATACCATAAGAGGAACGCTAGTGCCTAAAGCTGTCAGTCCATGTTTACCACCATTTTTCTGCTTGCAGTTTGTTCCAGAAAGGGCAATACTGCTGTCTTTGTGTGTCCCACCCCTTATTTAGGCCAGTGAAGAGAAGACATTTATGGACGTGTGAAGGAGAGTGACCTTAGCATTCTGGATGTAGGATGGGGGTCTACACTGACTGTGCACCAATGTATCTTCATGCTAATCGTTGCCTTGAAGCTGATGAATTAGGAATAACTAAATCCAGCCTTGGATCTGGAAGGTGGTTGGTGGAGGTTGCACAAATAATTCCAAATGCAGAGGCAACATCTGCAGGTAGGAAAAACCAACCAAAACGTTTATTAATTAGAACAAAGTAAACAGAAGTAAACCTGCGTAACGATGACACTTGGAGATAATAAATAGGGACTGGATATATATATATATATATATATATATATATATATATATATATATATATATATATATATATATATATATAAAGAAGCAGCTAGGCGGTTGCAGACTTGACACCTTTGTGGCCTTTATGCATGAAGTTTGCATGTTCTTCTCATGCGTGTGTGGGTTTGCTCTGGTTTCCTCCTGCAGAACAAACAACATAAACATCTGCTGGAGGGTAGGTACCGGCTCTCTGCACAGGCACGAGTGGGTAAAGGAAAATATTAAAGCTAAAGGAAGCTAGAAACATAAACTAGCAAAATGTGTGAACCATTACTGCTGCCTGAAGGTTTTAACTGAGAAATGTGGGAAGTGTGTTTGTGATAAATCTGTATGACACATTTTGGGGCCACTTAGAGGAAAAAAAAGAAAGTTTCAAGTCAAAATGTCGAGAAAAATTTTCTAAAATAAAAGTTTTGAAATAAAAAAAAGTGAAAAATGAAATAAGCCACAACACCCAAAAAGCCTTGTGTAGATTAACCATAGTGACTTGACTTCAGCAGTGTTTATTAAAAACAAGAATGTTTTACTCAAATTGTGAAAAATTTGTCAAATCAAACAGAAATGTGAAAAATCTCAGTTCAAATAAAAAAATGAATATGAAAGCAGATTTTGTCGACAACGGTTTTGTCAGAAAGAGAAGAAAATGTTCACACACAGGCCCTCGATTCAGCAGCAGCAGCCAGCTATTTGTCAGGAGAAAACACACACATACACATACACACACACACACACACACACACACACACACACACACACACACACACACACACACACACACACACACACACACACACACACACACACACACACACACACAGGTCAGCGATGGATGATTCAAGAAGTGTTAACAGACGACGTGACACCTCACACAGTGTCCTTGTCCTCAGATGCTTTGGTCCAGTCATCTCCTACAGAGACTGATCATAAAGAATCATTTGCTTAGGCGTTAGATGACAGCATGATGGAGTACAGTAGCATTTGGTGCTCAATGACCAACTGTGTGCAGATAATGGAGATGCTTGCAGCCAAAAGCTACAGGGGAGGTCATACTCATAACCCAGAGGGACATGGGGGATGGGAACATGATGGAGGTTAGTGATCTAATGCATTAACAGAACAAGCTGAGCCTGACACCCTCTTGCATGGGAAAATAAAACAGGTCAGGTATGTATTCATGTGTGTGCAGGGTTGTTTGAAATTTGGTGTGAAGGAAGAAATCGGGGCAGCTTTCCTGATTCTTCCACCTCATCTCCTTTCCTGCCTGCAGCCCAGCATCATCCTCTCCGTGTCTCTGTGTGAGGCTGCTTTTGAAGGAAAGCAGGGCTGACAGAACAGAACAGGAGGAAAAACACGCACTGAAACCATCCCATAAAGAGATCTGAACATAGGAAAGGAGAAGGAGGAAATGAAAATAATCAGTTGTCAGACATTCAGACTTTCATTTTGCAGCAAATATGAGTTAAATTAATTCATCTTCTACTAAAATGTGTTTTTAATTTTAAATAAATCAGTGTACCAAATTAAAAGCATCAATCAGAGAAGTGATTCCCCCTTTTCTAACAGGGTATCTGTTACGGTCCCATCAGCGACCGAGGTAGAGAGAAGAAAGTCATTTAGAAACCACAGCAATGCTTTAGCAAGATAGATATCAAAGAGTGAGAGCACCTAGTTTGAATGATTTAGCTCCTCATCCACATTGCTCAGGTTTCAGATGATTTCATTCACGCTTCTTTTTTTCATTCCACCTTAAAACATCTCAACAGAGCCAAACTGTGGATGAGGCTTGAGCTTTGCAACACCCATCCTGAAAATGCACATTTTATTCAGGTGAGTATCTAACATTAAACGATTCTGATTCAGTTTTTGTCAACGTCGTAATTAAAAGAAAAGCTCTGTTCTTCGTGTGTGTGCAAATCAGTGATGTGAAAGGGGCTGCGCTGTGTGAAGAGACGTGCCATCCCACCACAGGCTGTGAGTGTGAGCTACAATCTGCCTTGGTGACGCTGATCCCAGCCTGTGAATGGAGGAGCTGCAGGACAATGCTCAGCAGCTTGGTGCCAGTGTGCCATTACAGGGATGACATCATTCCTCTGCAGCACTTAGCACGCACATGCATGCTCTCCTACGTGCTTAAGCACACACACACATGCACACGCATGCTCTCACACACACAGCTATCGTTTACTTCTACCCAGGTCAGACATCACCTCCATCGTTGTGAACCCTGCAGTAATTAGCATGTGTGTTTGTGTGGAAGAGCACATCACATAATGTATATAGATCAAGATAAAGAGAAGCCATCACCAGGGTAGTGTCGATGCACAGAGACGAGGAACTCTCTAATGACTATATCACAGCATCTCCATCCCATCTTGCTCTTCTCTTCGAGCCCTCACCCTGTACAATGACTCACTCCTTATTAGCTGGTTAGAGCGCTGGGTGGTTGGGTTGTGTTTCACAGCAAGCCAACCACACAGACATATAAACAAACAGACAACAAGAAAGATGGATGGATGCAGGACTGTGCAAAAATCATGAGTCATTTCTGCGTGTTTTTGCTTCCAGCTAGCCAGATTCTCTTGTAATCTGGTGAACAGGATTTTTAAGTTTTGAACATTTTAGAATTAATATTGAAAAGACAAACCAGAAAATGTAACCAATCTTAAATCAAACTAAAGATATGTTGTTAGAAAGCAGCTTGTTTTAATAACCTAATTAATTAAATGTCACCAATTCTGTTCATGACTTTTATGGACAGGATTTCTAGGAGCAGCCATAGTGAGGGAGGGGATCTGTTTAGGTGGCCCGAAGATCGGGTCTCTGCTTTTTGCTGATGACGTGGTCCTGTTGGCTTCATCACAACGTGATCTTCGGCTTTCGCTGGAGCGGTTCGCAGCCGAGTGTGAAGCAGCTGGGATGAAAATCAGCTCCTCTAAATCCGAGACCATGGTCTTGATTCGGAAAAGGGTAGAATGCCTTATCCGGGTCAGGGATGAGGTCCTGCCCCAAGTGGAGGAGTTTAAGTATCTCGGGGTCTTGTTCTCTAGTGAGGGAAGATGGAGTGTGAGATCGACAGGCGGACTGGTGCTGCATCTAAAGTGATGCAGGCATTGCACCAGTCTGTTGAAGAGAGAGCTGAGCTGGAAGTCAAAGCTCTCGATTTACTGGTCGATCTACGTTCCTATGGTAATGAGCTTTGGGTAGTGACCATAAGAATGAGATTGTGGATACAAGCGGCCAAAATGGCTCTCCCTTATAGGGTGAGAAGCTCATGTGAGAGGGTTTTGGAGTAAATCCGCTGCTCCTCCACATCGAGAGGAGCCAGTTGAGGTGGCTCGAGCATCTGAATAGGAGATGTTATAGGCATCTTCAAACGGGAGGAGACTTAAAGGAATACCCAGGACATGCTAGGGACCATGTCTCTCAGCTGGCCAGGGAACACCTTAGGATTCCCCAGGAGGAGCTGGCCCAAGTGGCTGGGGAGAAGGAAATCTGGGCCTCTCTACTTATGCTGCTGCCCCCGCGACCCGACCTCGGGAGTGGACAGTAATGGACGAACAGATGGATGGGTTTAAATGGGACATGTGATAAAAAAATCTCCCCTCTTGCATTCTTTTGTGCTGCCTCTATAAACACTCTAAACATACAAAATATCCATCCATCTGTTTTCTGTCAGTGTTTGGTTTGAGGAACTATGAGTCTAAAACAAGTTGTTTCAAAAACTCCCAGTTTGTGACATCACAGATGGACAAAGTAGAATGAAACCACCATGCAGGAGGGCACCTAAGTTGTGCCCATTTATTTCCAGACTGTGGGTCCCCAACTGCCAAAAAAACTAAAAGAATGGGAGTCTATGGGCCGATAAAAGTAATTTTCTGATCCCGTTTGATATGTGCCATCATGTCTGTAAATTTTAAAGACTCTTTTTGATGCCAAGAAATTCCTGAGTCGACTGGAAGAGGAGGAGACTTAGACTCCCTGCTGGAGGAGCAGAAGCTCTACTCTGAGCTCCTCCAAAACATTGGAGCTCCCCAGCTTATAGTAGCCTGAGTGGGTGAGGGGTAGGCATGGCCAACTCCAGCGTGGTTTTTTATAAAGTAACAGAGCCCAGAAACGGCTCATTCTGGAAGGCACTGAAAATGTAAAGAAAAAAAAAAAACTACTGAAACAATTTTTTATGACATGAAAAGAACTTCATCAGCATGTTTTATATCAACCACAGAACTATTACAACGTAAGAAAAAGTCATAATATGTCCCCTTCACGATATTTTATTATGAGCAGCTTGTTTTACCAACCTAACTTGTTTAAAATGATTGTTTAAATTTATAAATATACCTGAAAACAAGTTTGGCTCACAGAATTGTCTTTTTTTTTTAATTTTTCCATTGATTCATGCACACACTGATACAAGAACTGAGCTGAAAATTAGTACAAACAAAACAAAAATAACGAGTCAAATACCAAAAAATGTCATTAAAATGGTAAGATTGTTTCAAAAGATTACAAAAATAAATTGGCATTAAAAAGTTAAGAAGTCAGTAATAAAATACTGGGGTTGATTTCAAACATTTTTATGTTCAATAGAATAAATAACTAAGACGTACAGGGTGTAAATGTCCAGCATGCGTGCCTTCTAGTAATTTGAATTTAGTTTGTTTAGTCTTTGCGTCAGACCAAACCTGTTGCCAGCCTGTAATTATGAATAATAGCGAAGGAAGCCAAAAGCCGCAGCGACTCGCAGCGTGGCCAGAAAGCTGGCTCTGCTTTTGTTTGGGTTGCTAAACTACTGATATGTAGACCTTTTGTAGGGCTTATAGACAGAACCTTGTTGGTTTTGTCGTCCGACCACAACAAAAACACAAATTCAAATGGTGGAGCAGAAGGATTAACAAGTAATATATATGCTTAATCCTTTGAAATTAACAGTTAATCTAGACTTTTTCTTGTCTTTCCTGATCTTTTGTGTTTTTCAGGATTATTTGTGGATCCACTTTCTGAATTACTTTAGGTACTTTTTACTTTTTAAAAACTCAAATAAAGACATAAACTGAATAAATCTGCAATATGCTTTTAGCAGTCACAATTTCAAAGACTTACGTCAGTCTCTTTGATACGACTCATCCCTGAGCTCGATTGTCAGGTGATAACAGGTCTTGTGATCTTGCAGCAGCCACAATACATGAAACTATGAGTAACAGTGCTACCGGTACAACCACTAGTGACACCTGCTCCATCCTTCTGCATATTACTCTGCCTGGTGTGCAAGAAACACATAAATACAAATTCTTGATCTCTGAAGTGTGGCTCAAATGGGCTGGATTGTCCCATAATTCCAGGGATGGGAATTAGGAATTTACCAGAACAATGCTAGCTTTATTCATGTAAAAAAAAAAAAAACCACATTACATACAAATTCTCTTCTCACAAATTTTGTATGCATAATTAAAAATTTAAAAACTAAAATCCACATTTTATCTTACTGTTCTGGAGGTTTTCTGTTTCTACGGACAGTTTCATACAGTGAGCCTGCCGACAGAAGAATTATGAATAAAATCCACATCATGTTCATTTAGACAAGTCTAATATCACTTCATACATACATCTGACAGGAGAAGCTCAAATAGTTCACAGCTAAGGAAGACTTTAGCTGGGATTTTGAAACATGTCCTATGGAAAAGCTATGACCAGTTAACACCTGCTGTAAATAAATGATTGAAAAACCTCAGTTTGAAGAAACAGGGACATGTTCTGACCAGATTGACAAGCTTAACATCAATGTTACAGCGAACAGTGTCCATGGTAGAGTCCAGTTGCTCTTAACCAGTCAGAGATGAGATATCCAAATATCAGGAAGTAAGACTCCAAATCCTGCCACCTGAAGCTATTTTCTCCACCAGCTAACTTCTACGGCCTCAAATGACATGCAAAGCTTCACTTCCTACTAGAAACCACCGCAAATGCATTTAAAACATGAGTAATGTTGCCCCTTCAAACACACATGAGACCAGCACTCGGTGTGGTGGCCTCATGCTGATGCTTCCACATGATAACAAATCCGGTGGCAGGAAGTGTTAAACACAACAATGTTAACGATGTTAAACTCAAACACAAACAACTCAAGATCAAAAAGCTGTGAACCACAAATAAACACAAGGTTGAATGACAAGTGGCACCCAGAAGATACCCAGTTAAAGTCAAACGAATCACACTCTTCAGCTCAAGATGGAAGTTCTACCTCCTGGCGTCCAGCGTGCTCTCAGCTCTTTTCCAAAGATTGACATTTATAAAATATGAGCCTACTGACACGGAGCATAGAGGCAAATGTAAAAAAAACCCAGATGATGTGGGTGGAGAGGAAGATGGAAAGCAAACAAAGACACAGTCAATTTAGTCATGACATGGCTCGGAACCAGCCAGAGAGACGACTAGCAGAGCCAAGACAACGGCCATTCGTGTGATCTAATTTTAACTCATCTGAAAGTGAAAAATTCTATAGCTCACATTCAAGCCCATAAAAATGTGTTGTAAATTATTGATGCTGCTAAACTTTGATCTGGAAGTTTTTTTTATTATCCAATCCAATCCAATCCAATTTTATTTATAAAGCGCATTCACAAGGCATTACAACCAAACAAGGCGCTGTACACTGTACACATTATAAACAAGATGGAATAAAAAACCCACTAATGGTCTTGTTGATCTAGTCTGTGAGTGCAGCCTGACCAGATATGTCAGTCAGACAATCAGCTGACTAGGATCAGCTGCTGGAACGTGGTTTCAGGTTTAGACCGTCAGTCGTTTCAGAAGATTTCAGTCGATCCTGAGCAGGGCAGTGGCTCGGCAACAAACCACAAGTTTTGTTCCAAGTCCTTTTTGTCACTTAGGAAACATTTTTTCCTTCTACCAAGAAATCCGAGGAGTCTGTTTATTTGAGACTTTTTTTGTTTGACAGCAGAGAGGACATGAAGAACCTGACTCCTCACTGGCTGTTATGGGTGGAGTGTACTGTACATAAATGCTTGGTTGTGGTTATAAAAACAGGTTTTTATTCCAGTGAAGAGGAAAAAAACTCAAGAGAAGGCTCTCCCTCTTCGTGCCATTGACCGTGTTGTAGCACATTCCATCAGCACACATATTTTTTATTAATGTCAGATAATTAACTTGACTAAAAGTTTCTGGCACACACGTCCAAGGTGCACGAGGAGAGAAAACATTCAGACAGTCAAAGTTCCTGCAGAGCTTCACGATTGTGACGTTTGCAGACGACACTGCTGTTGTTGTAGATGAGCTTCAAGTAAAATCTACTAAATGCACATGACCATTGACCTTAAACTGGCTGTGGATCAAATGAGACTCATTAATTTTGTGATGAGGTTGAAAATGCTGGTCTCAGTGCAGCTTTTTTATTCTGGTGGAAAGCATCCTGACATCCACTATAACAGACTGGTATGGAAACTGCGCTGAGGCTGACACGGAGAGAACCACAAAGAGTGTCTAGAAGATGTTGACATCAGGAGGTTCAGTACCAGAACAAAGACTCTTCCCATCCAGCCCTTGATCTATTCACCCTTCTTCCCTCAGGCAGAGGAAAAAGCCGCCTAAAAACCTTAATAAAGCTGCTAGCTTCTCTGAGGCTCATGAACTTCATAATTTAAGCGGTCTTTTGCTCTTTTTGTAGGCAATGCATGTATCTTAGGCTGATCTGAGGGCGTAATTGTTTTCTCTTATGTGCAAATTGTTTGTTTAGCTAGGCAGTTGCTGGAATTTCTGCAGGAGTTTTAAAGAGGTCGTTCACGGAGAAACCATTTTTACTTATTTTTTTACATTATCGGTCACTGTGAGTTTAACATGCAGACCGAACACGAAAATTGTGTCCTACCCCCAGCTTCTGATAGAAAATGGTGAAAATCTAGGATTTGAAAAGTCCAACAGATCTACATCACACTGTCACTTAACATTCATGGACTCACCCATCGGGCAAGGCTGTTGTTAGTTTAGCGTCCAGGAAACAGCAGAGAATGTCTCAACTAGCGGAATGTTAGCATTAGCAACTACACCACACAGCAGAGCTCCTTCAGGCTTGAGTTATTTGTGGAGATAAAGCATCAACACTGCAAAGCAAACACAGTCTGTGGTAGTCATGTTGCTTTTAGACAATCAGAGGTGAGATGTCTAAATATCCAACACATTCTCACACCCGAAGCATCTGAAACTGAGGAAGGGTGACCAAGCCTTTGTTTCTGACGCGTTGGGAGCCCCAGTCCTCAGTTTCAGCCGCTTCAAGTGTGAAAATGTGTTGAAATATCAGAAAATAAGAATCCAAATCCTGCCGTCTGAAGCTGCTTTCTCCTCCAGCTGAATTCTCCACACTGAAACGGGTGCACTGGAGCTCTTTTCCCCAGAGTACAACTCACATGGCATCCATTCCTACAAGAGACCACTGTAGAGGCATTAAAAATATGAGTGAAGTTTAAACTTTTTCCAGCAGTCCAACTTTAACTGCAGCTAAACAAGAAGCTCATCTTGATGTGATTTCCAGTGAAGATGAGAGGAACGTTACGTTTTTAAAGTTACAGTTTAAAGATTTTTCCATTAACATTCCTAATATCCTCCCTTGTGTCACATTTTTGTCTTTTTTTGACGAGAAGCATCCCAGTCAGAGCGTGTGATCTGCGTTGATACCTGCTGTGGAGGTCTGGTGGATACACTCGGCCTCCGGTTGACCTTCTTCCCTTCTGCTTTTACAGTATGTTTGACAACAAAGCAGTAAAAAAATAAAAAAATGAAGTGCCCAGGCCGGTGTCAGGTATCAGAAGCTGCATGTCTGCTCTCATTTAAGGCAGCCGCACACAAAACAAACATTGTGCAAGAAGACTTCCAGGAACTTGAGGAGAACATAAAGTTCTTTTGCTCTTTGGATCCCACCACACTGACACGGCGAGGAGATTTATAATCCACAGGGAGTGTGAGGTTACGCTTGCTCATGCACAAGCACTTGATTAAATTAACACACATTTGAGAATGACCATCAGGCACTCAAGATTTAAGAAACATAATATTTAATTAATGAGAACCGGTAAAAAAACGAGAACACGAGTGTGGAGCATCAACAAGCTTTATTTACATGCGCACCATTTCTTATACAAACTAGATTACAATTCAAAATGGAATACACCGGTAAAATACCCACTAACATCGAGTTGAGAAGAAGCAAGGTTAATAAAGGGTTCAGAGGTGTGTGTGGACAAGAGCCGGCCTGGGCCTCAACAGGAGAAGATACAAAACGTCCAAGAGGTCATTAAGGTTGCTAGTGGTATGCCGATGTTTTCTCTTTTCTTAGCTTTAAGCCAGCACATGATGTGCTTTTGATGCGTGTGTGTGTGTGTGTGTGTGTGTGTGTGTGGGGGGGGGGGGGGGGGGGGGGGGGGGTCAGCTGTGCTTTTGAATGAAGCATTGAGTGGTTGTGTTGGAGGAGAGCTTTTATGAGACACAGCCAGAAAAGCTGAAATGCTTTTCCCTCTGAAAGTACAAAACGTCAGGGACACTTCCCTGTGAGTGGACTCTGCAGCGCCCTGGAGTTCCGCCTTCTCGGACTTTTATGCAAAAATATGCGTGAGGAAATTTAGCTCGGGATTTTTCCCGCTAAAAACACGTGACAGTGTTGTGCAAATTTGAGATGTGATAAAGGGCTGCTCATTTCCAAGCTGCAACCAGTTCATAACCACCAGGACGTTCTTTCAGAAGGAGATTGTCGTCTACGTCTACATTTGTTTGTAAATGAGCAGGTTGGTGCACAGAGATGGTTTTTGCTCAAAACACGACGATCGTTTTGCATCACGATTTCTGTCGAGGGACGGAATCACTGGAAGGAAGGTGCTTCTGGCTCATGCACTAAACCTCGGGTAGCTCGTTCCAGCCAACCATGCACACACGCTCTTCTGCCTTGGCCTCAAAACGATGACACATATCTGTACACAGTTATACACAGCAGGGAATACACTTCATGTCAATACCCCAAACAGGAAAATGCGGGGTGCCAGGGCTTCCAGATGCTACAATAATGGTTCTTGTGATCACTTAGAAAAACAAAATCTGGTTCAACAATTGAGTCGCTGGTAACAGCGTTCCCACCTACCCGGTGCGTAACGTTCAATAGTTCTTCAACTACAGAGGTATCACGAAAAAAACTCCAAGGGTCAAGTACTATGTGAGTATATAAGGACAAACAGTGAGTATATATGCATTTTTCACACAATTCATAATGCATAAATACGTACATGCATACAGTCGGCTGTGCCGTATGCACTGCGAGAGTTTACACACATCCTTAGCGGGGTTGAGTGGCAGAGAAACACACACACAAACCAGGAGGTACAGGAAGTCACCTGCAGGAGCACCAGGCGTGTGTGTGAGGGGTGTGTCACAAAGTCCAACACGAGGAAGAGGATGAGGAGGAAAGTCAAATAAAACAGACATGCGTGACCTAATAATCCTGACACTGACCCTCCGCTCCTTCTCTTCATCTCAACTACTACAAGTTCACAGGTTACAAGCTCACAAGCACAAAGTTTGAGGTTTTATTATCAAGAAATGTTATGTAATAACATTTGAATGTGTGTTTTTACCCTCCCTTCCCCACCCTGAGTGATTCTGTATATGCATAATGAGCCCCGCAAGCTCAAGAGCTTTTCTCAGATTTCATTTTGTGTGTGTGTGTGTGTGTGTTGAGTGTGATTTGGCTGCCAGCAAATCCTACTGTTTTTTTCTTCAAGTAAATTTGGCAATATACAGAAATAGCTTATTGTTTCACCCAAGAAATAAATGGCTTCTAGAGGAATGAGCCTAAAACAAAACATCCCACCCCTGCTCCCCCTGCCGACTTCTATCTCGCCGCGCCGTTCGAGGCTGCAGCTCGGTGGGCTTCTGCAGGTTGTAGGTAAAAGAAAAAAGAAAAAAAACCTGATCAAACAAAAACTGCATGGCTTGCTGTCAGGGCAGGACTCAACACTGTTTATATAGCACCTGTAGCGGTGTGGAAATGTTCACGATGCGAGGAAACAGGTATTCGTTTTGGCTACATGATAGGCTGTAATTAGCCACCTCAACAGAACTCACCGTGAACTATGAAAAAAAAAGCCTTTTCATCTCCTTCTTCGTACACACACACGGATGTACACAAGGATGAATCATGCGATACATGAAGCTAATTATAATATGACCCTTATTAAGCTGCAGTTACCTTAAATTCAAGCAATAACAAAACAGTAAGTGCATGGCATTAACTTTAGGAATTATACCTTCAACAATTTCTGAGATTTTTGCAGAGTGTCAGTTTGTCTGTGTGTGTGTGTGTGTGTGTGTGTGTGTGTGTGTGTGTGCGCCTGTGCAAGAGCTGTATTCACTCCTGTCTCTTCACTTCACTAAACACACCGATTCTGTTTGTACAAACGCGTATGATCCAGAAACAATTATGATAAAACAGAGAACCCCAGCAAACGAACAGAGAACAATTAAAACAAGAGAGGAGCCGTTTTGTCCGAAAGCGTAACGCACACCAGATTTACACTACATCGGTTCGTGGTTTTTGTCCTTCTATGGGAACATCTGCACCATGCTCTCCTTCTGTCCCTTCTGATAGGACGTGTCTCTTATTTCAGCACTTCCGTCAAAGACAAATTGCATAATTCTAAGATTTGAGTGAGCTTGTTGTGATTGTTTGACATAGCTTTTTGTTTATTCTTTGTTTTGTTTTTTTCACAGGAGGCTTTGAGGGCTGATGTGCAGCAGCTTAAGAGTCTTGTCAGATCGTTCATGGTTCACCAGTGTGGGAGCGTAGGTAAAGCTCGTGAGAGGAAGTCTGTAAACATGGGGTTTGGGTTTGACATTGTGCTGATGGCTGGTTTTGGCAAAAAGGATGTTGTGTGGCTGATCTTCTTTTGCACCATTTACGTCAGACCTGCAAAAATATATATAAAAAATGCATAAATAATCTTGTTTTCAGTAAGAGATGCAGAAATATGTTTAATCATTCATGCATTTAGAGAACAAATGTTGTCCCCTTGTCTTTTTAAAGCGTGCACCAGAAAATACAACCCACAAAAAAACATTAATAAATAGATAAATTATAATTTGAATATAATGTGCAAAAATGCAAAGAAACATGACTTTCTTAGCATTTTACTTGCTTTGGATATTAAAGTCAAAGTTCCAGTTGTTCAAGTTGTGTTCTGTGGAAATGTTCCGATCTCTTTTTTGTTGTAAATCACTTTTTAAATGACCTCAGCTAGGTGAAATGGAGAATAGCTCTGATTGGACAGACGAACTAACACCTAGTTATGATAGGAGCAGTTACAAAGTGTCTCAAAAACCATTTCTATCTCAAAGTTTATTCAAACACCATTTCAAAACCTTCACCTTGACATAAGTTTTATATTTCATTATTGTTCCAGCAAGAAAACGGCTAGTATATCAATTTCTGCTGTAAATGACCAGAATTCTGTGTAAATAATCACGTAATTCTACATTTGTAATGTTAATTAAAAATGTTTAAATAAACTTCCTAGAGCTCATCTGTCTGATCACAACTATTCTGTCTCAAGTTTTTTAAATATGATTCTGGTTTACAGAGATTTTCATACGTTTTTACAAGCAGTCATGAGTTTATTTTGTCAGGCCAGTTAAGTAAAAACTGTCAATAAATTAGACCTAATCCAACACAAGAGTCAGTTGCAAATTTGACTTGCCAAAGTAGGGAAAGAACGTTTCTTTAGCCGAGGGCTGCATTCCATTTCTGCACTCTGGTTTCTCTGTAAAAGTGCAGATTTTTCCAGATCTTCTCATAAAAATGAATGCAGACTTTAAGTCACCTCTTTCTGTCTATATAAATAAAGTTGGCTTGCCTTAACCTTCTCAGCCATGTTTAATGAGGGTTGACTGACCAAATATATAAGTGTGCTAGGCTAGACTAGGCTAGGCTAATACTTAACAAAAGCACTGGTATTTGTTCATTTCAGGAAACGGAAGTTAGCTAATTAGTTGCCAATGCTAACAGTTAGCTTCTAATAGCAGAGACGTGCTCTATTCTCTCCTGGCTGCAAAGTCAACAACGGCCTTGCTTGTCGCTAACTGATTGAATAAAAAAAAAAAAGGGAAAAACAGTTTCTCATTGAACTTGGCTCTATAATACTATACAGAAAACTGTGTTATGATGATTTGTCTCCATACCAACCCATTGACATGCTTACCTGCACTGCTCCTCCACTCTCAGCCAGGTATCCAGCTATGAGAGGTCTGCTTGGTGTTAGTGAAGTTACCAACTCCGTTCATGTTGGCCAGAGAGTCAAAGTTAAAATCCAGGCCATCGGCATCCATCAACTCATTCCTAATGATGGAGTCCATGTCACACTCCAGGCTGCCGTTGAACATGTCCAAGTCCAGATCTGTGGGGAAGCGGTCCTGGCACCCTCCACTGCTGCTGACTGTGCCGTTAAGAAAGATGGAAGTGTCAATCTGCATGGAGGATGTCCCGTTACCTCCTAGCGGTGACAGAAGGAGCTGCTGTTTGGCATTAGCTAGAGAGTTGGCCTCATTGGCTAGGTTCAAATCTCCGTTTAAAGACCTCTGGTTGTGGTTGTTACTTTGGAGCATCCCCCTTTGACTGCTCAGAAGTCCTCCAGTAGTCCCAAAGGTCATAACGGGATCATTACGGACCATGACATTACGGCGGGAGTTCTGGGACATGACCGCTGCTGCGCTGGCCTGTGACATTAGCGGGTCAGACTGGGTCATCATCACATCACTGTGGTTGTGACTGTCAGAGTTGAGCAGGTCTTGTAGTGTTTGGCTTCCAAAGAGGGACATGCTGATGCTGGAGAAGGATGTTTGCTTGTTTTCCTGGATGGTCTGCATTGGAGACGGGCGCGAAGAGGATCCTGCTGTGTGGGGGCTAAAGATGGAGTTACTGTAGTTATTACTCCCACCATTAGGGGAAGAGTTAGTGGATGGAGCGGTTGTGGAGGAGGGTGGGCCAATGCCGTTGGGTTTGGACCCAAAGTTGAACCCAGAGGAACCATTTTGTGGGGTCTGAATGCCAGGGGCTGGTACCAGCTTGATGTTATCCAACAAGTCATCCAGCAGATCATCCGTGATGCCATCTTTTTGTTTCATTGTACCTGCCAGATCGGTCAGGAGGGGCAGCTCAGTGATCACAGCCTTCCCATTGGTGGTGGTATTCCCGGGGGAAAGCGTCCTCCCAGGAGAGTAGAGCATGGGTGAGAGAGGAGGCTCGTCATCGGGCACCTCGTCCAACTCTGAGTTAGCCATAATGGGCGAGAGGTGGCCGCTGAGCGTGCTGGCATTGGAGTTGGTTCGAGAGCGGAAGTCTGTCCAGGCATCCAGGTCCTCGCTGCTGCGGGACGTTGGGCTCCCGGGCCACTTGGAAGGACCTGAGGGACTGTCTCCTCCACCTTCACCAGCTGCTGCTGCGGCCGCCTGCAGGGCAGCCTTCTTCTTGGCAGCTCGGCCGCGTGCAGACTTTGTGTACTTGTTGCTGTTGTCCATGGAGACCGCCCGGCGCCGTGGAGCCTTGCCGCCTTTCCCGCCCTCTGGATTGATCATCCACCAAGAACTCTTACCTGTTCCCTCATTCTGGACACGAATGAAACGACTATGGAGGGAAAGGTTATGCCGGATTGAATTCTGCAGAAGAAAAAAACAGAAAAAAAAGAGACTCGATTGAGTGAAACATTCACGAAGCAATCACTCAATAATTATGATTAAAAGCCGTGTTTTTATTTCTCATCACCTAAAAATACACAGATGTGTAGTATTGTGGAGGGACACTGCTTATGTCAGCATTGTTCCTGCTGCTGTTTTTGTGTTGTGGGAATAAAAGAGAAAAGAGAGACACAAGTCTATAATCACGCTTCAGTCCTGTTGGGAGTACAAAGAGCCTCTGTTAGTCAGATCATGGGTGTGAGTTTTGGCTGCTGTGCACTGATAAACTGATTTCTTGCAAGAGCCCAAAAGGCTCATTGTGGAGGAATCGGTCCACATGACAGCCTCCACTAATGATCGAGTGTTTCATTCGTCACACACGGTCATATGCACACACTAGAAGCCCAAACAGCAACATTACTCCCGTTGATTCACACACACAGTTATCCAACAGGCATTTGTTCTTGCTTTAATCTGTAACGCTCATTTCATGCTAAGAATGTCAAGGTCAGTCTGAATGTGGTTGTTGGTACCAACTACGTTTATTAGTATACAATGTTCGGATGTTGTGCAACTTATAGAAAAGCTACTTTAATATCCTCTTTGGCAGTTCAAACCAAAATTACTGGACATAATGTGTTGTTGTCACTGAACGCCAAACAGGTTTGGTTGCATCGAAACCACAAAAAAGACAATGCAAATGTCCTTATTTACCATAAGTTTCCATTTGCATCATATTAGAGTGATTATGTGTATTTTCCCTGGTGATGGGGGCAGAGTACTGTATACTTAAATCATTGTAAGCAAGCGGTACTTTTGTGTTACCAACTGATGGGCATTAGGGTCAAAAATCCCTCTAGCAAAATGACAAGCATCAGAGTCCCTTTCATCAGCAGCAACAAGTGAAAAGGTAAATGTGTGAAACAATGTTTATGAATGGCGAAAGTTTTGTAAATGTTTGTTACAAATGAGTAAATGCGATTTGTCCTCACAGGCTCCCATAGAAGGAAACATGGTGTCTAATATGGCGTCGCCCATAGATTTAGACCTGCTCCCATGTATTTTAGACACGATTTTATGCTTATATGTAATAAAGCCACCAATATTTGTCAATAACTGGACATCTTTTTATTCATTTTTTTACAACATTTCAATGGATATTATCAGAGATTAAAGGTAAAAACTACAAGGATGTTTGCATCCTCTCTGGGTCTCAGGAACCAATAGGGACGGGTTAATGAAGGTTTCTACTCATGCGCACTTTTTTACGGAGTCATTTCAGAATCTGAAGTCCAACTGCATTTAATCACAGCCATGTACATGTCCATCTGGGCTACCACTCTATCACACGCACGCACGCACGCACGCACGCACACACACACACACACACACACACACACACACACACACACACACACACACACACACACACACACACACACACACACACACACACACACACACACAGGGTGGCATCTGGTTGCTTCAGAGGAGACAGATATATGATTCTTACAAGTACATGATGTTGGGGGAATACTGACGCATTCTTAAAGAAGTAGTAATGTCCTCCTCAGAGTCTTACTCCACCCACGTATCAATTTTAAAAACTGCAACATTAGTAGGCGTTGCCTGGAGGACCGAGAGGGCGGAGCCGCGGCAGTGACGAAGACAATGGCTAACTAGACGATGCTAGCTCCCTTCACTCTGAGCAGTCATTAGAAGTTTCCCAATGTGGAAAAAGGTTTTTCTGAACGATTTCAGCATCAGCGACACTATTTAAATTTATGTCCTCTTCCTAAGCCCCACGATCTACTACAGGCTTTGTTAAATTCATTATTCTGAATTCCACCTCTGTTTCTTTCCACGCTCCCTCTCATTTCCGCACTTTCTGAATTGAATTTCTGATGTTTCACAAACTCGTTGCTCTTATGGGCATCGAGGGACTCTGAGGCCATGCTATATCCTCCCATACAAACAAGCAAACCACCATCAACAACATGCAACTATTGTCTTTTCCCTCTGGTTCCCCTTTGAGGTATATTTTTACTCCCCAGAAAAAAACTTGAGCCGATTCTGGGTTAAAAACCAGCAAGAACCGACATTTTTTGGAGCTTTTGTGGGAACAGCAATGTTGTTTTCCACAAAGCAGTCGTGTTATTTCTAGGCAACAGTTTACAGATGAGTTTGTCTGGATTGTTTTTCTGGTCAAAAGAAGTTCAATCGAGGGGGGAGAGAGAGGAGCGAGCCTCGGTTTAAAGTTACATTTAGTGAACGTTGTGTTGACGGAAAAAGAGACGATCTCCGGGGCCGAGCTGAACCCGCGACCTTTTAGGAGTGTGTGCACAGTAGTTCTACTGCATGTTTTGTCATTTTGATTGAAAAGATGCTTTTGCAGGACTGGTGGATTCATAAAAATGTGCATGAAATCATGAATGGTGTGTGTTTGAATGCATGTGTGTGTGATTAATACAATGAGGTAAGATGTGAAGAAATACCAGTGAGACTTGTGTTTATGCTCTGCCAGCATCTCTGGAGGCATGACGCAAAGCTGTTTCATTACCAAACTTTTAATATAGGCATGGAAACACATCATGACTAAATATTTCCAGCTGCTTGAAAGATGTAAGTAAGACTTTATTTTGTTAAATATAGTGAGATAAATGAGGGGGGATGAAAAAAGTTTTGTGTTCTCGTGTAATTCTCACAGGGCTTTACAGCTGATGAATTCCTTAACCTCCATTCGTCCCACATTCCCTTATTTCTGCGCCCCCATCCTCTAGTCCTCCAACAAATACTCTTGTTTATTGTTTCTCTTTTCCACGCCACTAACGGTTTCCTGCAAATGTCAAACGAGGGATTTCACAACAACGCGGGGTGGCGCAGCAAATAAAAGAAACGCGACATTTGCACCCAACATGTGAACAAGCTGAAAAAAGAGAAGAAAACTTGGTGCCAAGTGAAAGTGAGAATGAATAGTGAGTAAAATGGGTTAGAAGATGATGAATGCAAGATGAAAGGATGAGAAATGTGTGATGCGTATATTTGTGATGGATGATAGCAACAGTAGTAGCAGATCCTCCTACAAGCTCTGCACCACAAACCGGAAGACTGCTTATTTTATTCATTCTTAGTTTAGAAAACTAAGAAACATGTAGCCCTACCAACTGTTAGATAACCAAAGATTATATTAAATTTGGACTCTAACAAAGAGGCTTTAAAGCAGGCCTGTAGTCTCTAGTATTTGCAACACATTCTCACTCCCAGCGCGTCAAAAACAAATGCTTGGTCAGCCACCCTCCGCCTCAGACCCCTGAAGCCAAAAGAGCCTTTTTTCGTCACTTATGTGTGAAAAGGGGTTTTTCCCTTTTCTGACTGCAGATCCCAATGCAGCGTTACACTGACGTGATGGGATGTCCGCAGCCAGGGCACCAAACAAGCTCATTGTACCTCACCCTAACCTTATCCTCTTATTTAACCTTCCCCTCACCCCTATCCTAACCTTAACCATCTTGCTAGCGAACACGTTAGTGATGGTCGCTCTAAAAGCCGGCTCTATGAAGTGAATGGGGGGAGCCGCCTCGTCATTGGTCGGGTTTGGATCGAGCCAACGCGAGGGGGAGATTTCAACTGCCAAGGTGGAGGTTAAAAGTAGAGGGTATGTGTAACCTCCCCCTCGCCACATGGTATGTTCTAACGTTCCCCTTGGGTGGCAAATACGAAAATTCACAGTCAGAATGCAAACGCTTGATCACAGTAAGAGTAACGTTTTGGTTAGGAAGAGGATGAGGGGAAGGTTATAAATAATGAAACGTTAAGGTTTAGGTGCGGTTAAATGAGCTGGTTCGGTTCTGCATCAGCGGACATCCCATCGCGTCAGTGTAACGCTGCATTGGGTTCTGCAGTCAGAAAAGGAAAAACCCTTTTTCATACATACCGGTAAGTGACGAAGAGGGCACTTTTGGCATCAAGGGTCTGACACGGAGGGTGGCCGACCAAGCGTTTTTTTTTAATGTGCTGGGAGTGAGAATGTGTTGCAACACTAGTATCGATGCATGCCTTGAATCGTTTCATGTGGAAAAATGCTCTGGCGCTCCTGTTCAGGAAGTAGAAGTTAGTTGGAGGAGTGAGGGACAGAAGACGGCAGGATTGATTTTTAGTCTTACTCAATATTATTTCCTGATATTCAAATATCTCGCCTCGGATTTATTTATTTAATGATCAGGACAGTGTATGTTAACATCAGTCACACTGAAATATGCCAGAGTTAGCCATAGGCTGGTTTACATCTGTAGTTCTGTACCAGTAGTACAGTCAGCATCCTAAGGAGGACATAAAACATTATAAATCACATACAGTGGGGCAAAAAAGTATTTAGTCAGCCACCGATTGTGCAAGTTCTCCCACTTAAAATGATGACAGAGGTCAGTAATTTACATCATAGGTACACTTCAACTGTGAGAGACAGATTGTGAAAAAAATCCATGAATTCACATGGCAGGATTTTTTAAGAATTTATTTGTAAATCAGGGCGGAAAATAAGTATTTGGTCAATAACAAAAATTCAACTCAATACTTTGTAACATAACCTTTGTTGGCAATAACAGAGGTCAAACGATTATTATAGGTCTTTACCAGGTTTGCACACACAGTAGCTGGTATTTTGGCCCATTCCTCCATGCAGATCTTCTCGAGAGCAGTGATGTTTTGGGGCTGTCGCCGAGCAACACGGACTTTCAACTCCCTCCACAGATTTTCTATGGGGGTGAGGTCTGGAGACTGGCTAGGCCACTCCAGGACTTTCAAATGCTTCTTACGGAGCCACTCCTTTGTTGCCCGGGCGGTGTGTTTGGGATCATTGTCGTGTTGGAAGACCCAGCCACGTTTCATCTTCAAAGCTCTCACTGATGGAAGGAGGTTTTGGCTCAGAATCTCACGGTACATGGCCCATTCATTCTGCCCTTAACACGGATCAGTCGTCCTGTCCCCTTAGCAGAAAAACAGCCCCAAAGCATGATGTTCCCACCCCCATGCTTCACAGTAGGTAAGGTGTTCTTGGGATGCAACTCAGTATTCTTCTTCCTCCAAACACGACGAGTTGAGTTTATACCAAAAAGTTCTACTTTGGTTTCATCTGACCACATGACATTCTCCCAATCCTCTGCTGTATCATCCATGTGCTCTCTGGCAAACTTCAGACGGGCCTGGACATGCACTGGCTTCAGCAGCGGAACACGTCTGGCACTGCAGGATTTGATTCCCTGCCGCTGTAGTGTGTTACTGATGGTGACCTTTGTTACTGTGGTCCCAGCTCTCTGCAGGTCATTCACCAAGTCCCCCCGTGTGGTTCTGGGATTCTTGCTCACCATACTCATGATCATTTTGACCCCACGGGATGAGATCTTGCGTGGAGCCCCAGATCGAGGGAGATTATCAGTGGTCTTGTATGTCTTCCATTTTCTGATAATTGCTCCCACAGTTGATTTTTTCACACCAAGCTGCTTGCCTATTGTAGATTCACTCTTCCCAGTCTGGTGCAGGTCTACAATTCTTTTCCTGGTGTCCTTCGAAAGCTCTTTGGTCTTGGCCATAGTGGAGTTTGGAGTCTGACTGTTTGAGGCTGTGGACAGGTGTTTTTTTAGACAGATAATGAGTTCAAACAGGTGCCATTAATACAGGTAACAAGTGGAGGACAGAAAAGCTTCTTAAAGAAGACGTTACAGGTCTGTGAGAGCCAGAGATTTTCCTTGTTTGAAGTGACCAAATACTTATTTTCCAACCTGATTTACAAATAAATTCTTTAAAAATCCTGCCATGTGAATTCATGGATTTTTTTTCACATTCTGTCTCTCACAGTTGAAGTGTACCTATGATGTAAATTACTGACCTCTGTCATCATTTTAAGTGGGAGAACTTGCACAATCGGTGGCTGACTAAATACTTTTTTGCCCCACTGTAGGCCTTCTGGATGAACTAGAGAAGGTTGGAGGATCTCTATTCTAGAAACCCCCCTCAGTCAGACCCGGGATAAGAGAATGAAGATGGATGATGGTTGAAATTAAAAATCCCAATCCAAATATGACATCACATAGTTTTCTAGGAAGTGTCTTTATTTATTCTTATTCTGTTGGACGACGTGGTTCATCACTAACAAAAACCTTCTCATCCGACTGAAGAAAATGGTCATTCTGTTTTGTTTCCTACTGAATGAGCTCCAGTGTTTACACGGAACATGGTGTTGTGAGAGTGACACTTCTGTAAGCTCCTCTTGGGTATTCCCAAAGCCCATTAATAAAAGCAGCACACTGAGAGCAGCTCTGATTCATAGCTCCTGCTAAGCAGCCACAGGAGCTAAATAACACACACACACACAGACACAGACACACACACACACACACACACACACACACACACACACACACACACACACACACACACACACACACACACACACACACACACACGAATGCTCACTAGCATTTTGCTCTTGTTGTTTGCAGCTTTCTAGTATTTTGTTTCACCGAGGCATCCAGAATCAACCTGGATGACTCCACATCTGTGCAGAAAATAATGATCTTATGAACTTTTTCCTGTTTCTGTCCATTAAAGGAGGTTACATTTTACTTCCCCCTGAGAGTTTAGATATTTTTCTTACTCAGCCGTTAAATCATCTGGTTTAAATGTGACTCAGCAGATGGTCAATTTAACTAATCGCAGCTTAAAGCTGGAAATAATGAAACTGGTTGCCTGGAAACAGGAGACGTAAAAATATGTTGAAATCAGAAAATGTGCAAATAGGAAGATAATTAGTGAGGATTAGGTATGTTGGCAGATTCTCTTACATCCGTCTTTCTTTTCTCACAAGCATGATTTATTCTTCAGTGGAAGCTTCCAGTTTATCATGCAGCCATGATTTACAATTCTTGGATTTGTGTTATCATGAGTTATGCAAATTTTATAATCTATGATGCTTTTATTCTAACATTTAGAGCTGATATCAAGGCAAAGGGGTTAGTTTCGTTTATTTAAGTCAGAGTTTGAACTGCAGAGTGGTCCCCACTCAAACCTCTGTATATTTAACCAATGTGTAAAAATGTGAATTTATCAGTCTGAAGTTAGGTTGAAAAAAGCTGATGTGACTGAAAACATGTGTTCATGAGACCTGCTGTGCTCATCAGTGTTACACTTTGAAGCCAGTTAGCTCAAAATGTGTGTGTGTGTGTGTGTGTGTGTGTGTGTGTGTGTGTGTGTGTGTTTGCACCAGCTGCAGGCAGGAACATAGAGGCCTTTTTGTCTTTCAGCAACATGTGGGAACAATCAATCACTGTCAGCAGCCACGCAAAGAATCCCTTTCCCGCCCTTTTTTTTTTTTTTTTTTTTTTTTGGTGTCCACTCACTTCCTGGTTAACTGATATCTGCACTTATTATCTAATCTGAGAGACTTGTCGACAATTTATCACAAGGAGATTTTACGGGCCTCCCTGGGGTTAAATCCAAGTAAAAGTGAAGTAGGAGTTGTAACTTAAAGGTAAGCCAGAGGCAGAGTTCTCTGATTGGTCTAGATGGGTTTAAGTGTGCTCCCTAATCGGTTGTATGCATCCCAGCTCCGGCTGAGGCAATTGGTGGGGTGAAGCTGGTTTATGTAGCCAGGCAGTGCAGAACAGGGTGGGTGTGTGTGCACGGTGTTGCAAGTTGATTTCATCATCCAGCTATAGCGCATATCTGAAGTCAAACATACGAACTGGGTCAGTTTCACTTCAGTATGCTCCGGTACTCGGTGTGCTTTAGAGGAGTGCACACACACACGCACACACACACGCACACGCACACACACACACACACACGCACACGCACACACACACATGTTAACCGGTATCGTAAGAGAAGGAGGGGGAAAGGAGGAATGACACATTGTGTTCTTTGCTTTGTACTGCAGGAAAAAGCTGTGTCAAAAGGTTAAAGAGTCACGGAGCTGGAGACAGGACCGGGTCAAAGGTCAATATGCTTTGAGTTTCAAGCCCCCTCTTTTAGCTCCACCCTCTTTAAAAAAAAGTCTTTCCATGGCTATGATTGGACACATTATGGCCTGAGACTTGCAACCACCAGTCAACCCAGTGAATGTGTGTGTGTGTGTGTGTGTGTGTGTGTAGGTGTGTGGTTCCACAGTTTTTAGACTATTATGTAAACCAGCACTAATCTGCGTCTAATGTGAACAGCAACTGCTGCTGGGTCAAGACGACATTTGGCTCAGCGTCGGCTACAACTCAAGACAAGTGATTCAAATGAGGCTTCTTGGAACTATTTTTTGTAAACGAAATCACTAAAGCAGTTCTTTCTGTGCAGAAAAATGTGCTCAAATCATTTGAGCATTTGAACGTAAAGTCCCTTTACAACTTTAGGATCAGAAAGTAAAATAAACGTGCACATTTTCACCACTTCACCATTTCCATACTGACTTAAAAGCTTACTTTTATTCCTACGTGAGCTCAAAAGATGCATGATCATTTAAAATGCACATACATAGGTTTATATGTGCTTTTGATCTTTTTTCTCTGCTATATGTTGAGAAATAATGTACATATAAGGCATAAAACACGCTTGTGCAAATGCACTTTTTAAACTATAATTAGATGGAGAAAAGGCGATATTCAGCAAATGTACCACAGAAATATGATAAAAATCATCATAAATAAATGTAAAAGCAGCACACACCTGCAGAAATGACTCATTTTCACATCTGTCATAGAAGGAAGATTAAGTGTAAACATGTAAGTTATGCATCAGTGTTATTTTGTTCTGAATCTGTAAGACTGATCTGATTAATACACATTATTATTTTTATTAGGGCGTAAGCCTCACGAGAAACCTAATAATTAACTTTCATGTGCCTCCTCACTAGGACTGGGTAGTAAAAATAAAAATATGTGTCAACAGATGTTTTGGACACATTGTTGACTAAAAGTTTCTAAAAAATCTGCACCATCATGGTGTCTGCAGCTGTCGACGTGCACGTCTGTGAGCTATCACGATTCCAGCAACGGGTGGAGGTGTAGACAACACGCAGGTCTTTGACACGCATGAGCTGGTTTATAAATAAACTGCCCGGCTGGTCTGAGCTAACACTGCAGGGAGAGGACCATTATTTATACTGTGACCCTATACACACACACACACACACACACACACACACACACACACACACACACACACACACACACACACACACACACACACACACACACACACACACACACACACACACACACACACACACACACACACACACACACACACACGGTCCAGGTTCCAGCTGCCCTGAGCTCTGGACGGCAGACAGAACATTCCATTCTCCTCAATTATGAGCGCCCTTCCCAACCAGTGGCTTGGTGTCTCTCAGTTGTGTTTATGTGTGTGTGTGTGTGTGTGTGTGTGTGTGTGTGTGTGTGGTGTGTGTGTGTGTGTGTGTGTGTGTGTGTGTGTGTGTGTGTGTGTGTGTGTGTGTGTGTGTGTGTGTGTGTGAGAGAGAGAGAGAGCTGATCTGGAATTTATCAGGAAGACTCATCTAACACCTTCTTCTGTTTATCATGTTGTTGATTTGTTTTTTTTTTTCAGATCTAAATTGAACGCCAGATACACTCAGGAATGTTATTAAGCTCTTTTCAAGTCTAATTTCTAATAATAACAATAAAATAAATATAAACCTTCTGCATCTCCTTCTTCTCTCCATGTTTGTCTGTATTTTGCGTGTCTTGTGCAAGTTCCCGTGCTGAAAGAACTGCTTGTGTGCTCCTGCCATTTCTCCGATTGGCCGACCCGGCCTGATTATGTGGGAGTTGGCCACCAAGCCCACTTTCCACAGCCAATCAGTGCAGGTTAATGCAAAGGCACGCAAGTCATGTCACCGCTGCAGAGCTGCACTGGGTCAGCATGTTTTGATCAGAAACAGGCTGTCCTGAAGAGGCATGCGACACGGTGAAAACACACACACGCACTCGGAAAATAAAGCCAAAGTGCAACGTCGCTTTTATTTGTGATCAAAAATAAAAATAAAAGATGAATAAGGGTTTTTTTTAGAGAAAAGGGCATCTTAAGATATTTTTTTCTTACATAACCTGAAGGAAATGTAATAATCCAGAACTGACATTTTCACTGATATTACACCACATTATTAGTGCTCCTTCTGCAGCATGCAGCTCTGAACAAGAGTGAACTCATGAGTCAGAACCAGGCCTACATTTCAATTAGATTAGCTTGAGATTATGTAAGAAGCGATTTCCATCTTGCTTGTCTTGTGACGGCAGGTTCAAGCGGTGAAAGGATAAAAAAAAGACTCATGTGCATCAGATCAGCCTCTCCTGTTGTTGGTTCACTCCCTGGTGGCACACCTGGCTGCTGTTTAGGACTCCTGTCTGATTTTATTCTTCATGCAACAAATCCAACAACATGCTGGAAACATTCTTCAGAGACAAACTGAAGCAACGGCAGTACAGTTGGTTCAGATTTGCCCTCCAATTCCACCAGATCCCAAAGACTCTACTCTGCTGACTGTGGAGAATTTTGGATTCATTACCATCATTATCCTGCAGGAAATGGCCATCAGAGATGGGATTCCTTAGAGCATGGTTGTAAGGAGTAGTTATGGGTTATCTTCAGCTAGTCCACTCTTCTCCTGACATGGATACTGTTGCTGCACACTAGATTATTTCTCTTTTTGGGACCATTCTCTGGACAGGACAGAGTTTTGGGTGAACTTCCAGCCCGTCTGAAACCAACAACCCCGTCACATTAAAATCTCCTTTCTTCCTCATTCCGATGCTCAGTTAGAACCTCAGCAGATTGTCTTCAACCACTTCTAGGTGACTTAATTCACTGAGCTGCTGGCACGTGATTGGCTGACCATCCTGTAGCTGTTTTGTTTTGGTTTAAATTTACTGTAAAATATCACATTCAGAGTCTTTTCTTTTGATCCCATCATAGACTGAACCTACTGGGGTTTGTTTTTTGCTCACAAACCAGAACGCATCACTACAGCTGAGATCATTCAGCCTGCTGATTGGTTGAAGTTTATCAGGGCGGGCCTTCTAGAAATAAATACAGGAAGTTGGTTTTGTGTCCTGAGCTGGTCTCACCCCTCTTCCTCTTCCCCCGACCCTAATCTTAACTTTATGAATAGTTTGAAGTCTTTAGTGTTTTAAGAGTCATTTCTGATTCATCTGGTCACCTGACCAAGTAGCTACTGATGTTTCAGTGTCCTCCTGCATACCAGAGTGCATTGCAAACACAGCTGCAGGAAGGCATTGGCTGAAACTTGCAGTCTACACATTTTTGCATGGTTTCAAGTGGCTTGAAGCTTTAGATTTGAGTGTTTAGATTAATTGTTTTGTAGCAAGTTTGAACATTTTAAAGACATTTTAGGTTTAGAGATGTTTCATATTAGTATCTTGTGACACTTTGTGAGCATTTGATTTAACTTTCGAGAGGTTTCACAACTGTCAGGAGCTCTTGAAATCAATTGTTAAAAAAAAATTTATTCTTTAACAAAACCTGGTATGATTCTCCCCCATCTGCAAATTTTATTCGGTTTCATTTCCAGTCAGAAACCAGAAGTAAATTAGTTACAAATGTGATATTATTTATGGTTATTATTTCTTTTTTTGGACAAATTGGTTTTGTGTCACCAAGAAAAATCGAAAGAAACGCATGAAAAGTCTTTGCTGCCTCTTGTTTGTCTATTTCCGACTTTTTTATTTTAGTCTCACTTGAGAAGTGTCTGTAATAATTACCTTTTATTGTTATCCCAATGCAGTTACTGAGTAATCTGGCTGTGTAAGAGGGCTTGGATAATAATTGTTGTAATTACCCTAAAGTGAAGTTCGGAGTGTCGGTAACGCAGCAGGCTGGACCCACCCGTGTGTACGTCTTTAGGTGCAGTTCACATTTTTAAAACTCTAAACACACAAAGGAGGAAAGCCCAGCTGACTTTGGATGCTGCTCTTGCAGAAGAAGTTGCCTCTGTTTTTGTTGAGAGGGTTGTGTTGTCAAAGTGCCTGAGTGAGTGAGTGTGTGTGTGTGTGTGTGTGTGTGTGTGTGTGTGTGTGTGTGTGTGTGTGTGTGTGTGTGTGTGTGTGCGTGTGTGTTCTTGGCAGGCTCAGTTGCTCCGTGGCTTAAGGACACCGTGTCCTGGAACTGGGACTGATAAATCCCAGCAGGGATGTCCTGTGCTCTCCTGGAGTAAAGCGTGCACGTCCTGCTCTCTGCTGTAATGAAACCTTTCGGTGTGTGCATGCGACTGTGTAAGTGACATAAATAAGATGCACTTATGGATCTAAATATCTGGAGGTAGATGCACGTCTTTGAGCCAATGTTTCCACAACAGTCCCCCCAACACCTTCAGGTTGTGTCGCCATCACACCCACGGGACATAGATTGGGTAGTTTTCTATTTGTTGGCGTTTGCAGTTTAATGTCCATTAAAGCCTTCAATTCATCCCTGTGAAGGTAAGCTGTGATCTGCTGCAGGCAGATGATGGCGATAAACGTGTTGTTCAGTCGCTCAGAGCTGGTACGTGGCTTTTCTGGAAGGTGTGTGTGTGTGTGTGTGTGAAGTTTTAGGATTTCACATCTGGTTCAGATTAATGCCGGGGCCCCTGCTTGTATTTGCACGTTAATGGTGCTAAAATTAGATCAGTGCATGCACCAAATCACTCTTTTTTATGTCGTAGTCATTTCTCATGAAAACGATTCAAACATGCAGTTACGAATATGAAAAACTTGTGATTCTTATTTATTTAGGAGGATTTAAGGAACTCCACATGCATTTATTATCTCTTTGTGTTTGTTTCATGCTGATGTCAGCACTTTTCAGGCCTGTCTACTGTCTTCCGCCTGCACACCAGCTGGAGAAAGGAAAGGATGACGCACACGCGTCCGTGCACGCTCCTGCAGGTTTTTTGTTTTGAGTCTACTTTTCATGCATCTCAGTACAATGGGAGATCCTAACCTTCTGCATACCCCCCAATGACACGTACACCAACTGCACATGTATGAATACCCCCCTCCCCGGCAACAGAAGCCCCCCATAGGCTCAGCTCTCACGAGGAGTCACATGACTTCCTGTTTCGGTACAAAAGGAAAGAAAACATCAGCTCGCTTCAACTCGAACTTCTTCTTTTGTCTTGGCCTGAACGTGATCATTTCTGCATGTTGCAGCTTCCTCAAAGCAAAACCAAGAACTAGAATAACAGCAATAAGTAATCACAACTTTCAGATTAAATAATAAACCTCACGTAAACCCTCCTCCTCCCCGTCTGCAGCCCTCCACTGTCACATTACTTCCTGCAGCATCAAGGAAGCTTTGAAATCCCGATTTCTGCTGCAAAGCTTTGTTCCGTGACCTCCTGACCCACTTTGTTGGTCTGTTGAAGTTCATGCACTAGTGCGCCTGATGCCAATAACATACACATGTGCATCAAATCACTTTGCATCACAACCCAAGTTTCCACAGGTCTGTTTACACGAGGGAGCCATGCTTTATTTGCATTTTCCAACCAGAAACTTAAGAATTTCAATGTGTTTGCTTACAAGACTGAATTAGGACTGAAACTAAACTCTGATGCGATCTGTGCATGGGTGATGATTGGAAACAGGACATGAACTCTAAGCGGAGACAGTAAACCACAATTTTTTATATTTAAAATAGCCACCGCTCCTTCATTTACATCCTTCTTTCGTCCACTCAGCTTATTTTCTTTTGCTTTTGTAGAACGAACACCCAATACAAAGGGCCACCGCCTCCAAGTATTTCCTTCATGAAGCAAATTAAGCAGCTTATAAACCAAATTAAAGACAGAAGTGGTATTTTTTTCAACACCTGGCTGCATCAAAGTACTAAAAATATTTTTCATCCTTCAGGCTAGAAGAGGACCTCATCGCCATGGCGACTATAGTGGAATTCCATCAGTTTGAGCATACAGTACGATATCCTGTTCTATGATGGGAGGCACAGGTCCAGTGAGGCCATGAGAGGCCCTTCATCCCTCTCTTCGTCCAGGCCCCCACAGCTTAACACAAACACAGGTCATTTTTTAACACTCATTTTTAAATGAGAATCCATGACTTAGTTTTAAATCTATGTTCATGATTTCATTTCCCATCAGTTTGATGTTCTGCTTGTTTCCAGTCATCTCCCACTCCTTTTATTTGCTCTCTAAAAGGTCTTTTTAAGTCAAACCTGCACGGTGTGACCGGCTGGCTAAAGGACAGAACTCCACTCTGACTCCTTCCAGATTGTAGCAGGGAAAAGCAATCTCTCGAACCCCCCCCCCCCCCCCCCCATTTCTCCTTCCATCGCTCTTTATGTTCCTCATCCTACAGTTTTCTCTTTCTGAATGTGTTTGAATGTTCTCTATCCCGGCATGCACGCTGCAAGGTGACAGTGGAGCTTCAGGGCTGAGCGCCTATGAAAGGGGTGTGTCTGATAATCCTTGGGAGCTTGTGTGAGGAGGCCTTGTAAATGAGCGAGAGAGGGGGAAATGAAATAAGATGAGAGACCAAAAGAAAAAATGAGCACTGATGGACTTCCTCAAAGCTCAACACGACATCTTTAATATTGTAGTAAAAAGCATCACTCTGGTCTCTGACTCCAACAGTGACGGGCTGTGCTTAGACCTCATCAGACGCAGTAATAAAAGCCTCGCTTGTGAAGCTTCATCGTGCTTCACAACTTCTGATGGTCTTTAAGTTTGAGAAAAAGGGGGTTGGATGACAAAAACAGTAAAAACCGACATTAACCAGCTTTAGTACATGTTTGTGTCATCAGGTGAGAGGCTTTAGAGCCAAGTCCAAAATGGTGACTTGTACCCTATTTCACTGGCATGCTGACGTTGCCCTTGTTGAATTTTGGCGCAGCATGTGGTCAGCAGCATCAAACCAGCAGTGCAGCAGGCGAAACGAGAAGTGGCCGTGTTGCATCACTTGGTTGTTCTCTTGCTTGCTTTGGTCACAAGATCGAGAAGCTAGAAGAGCTGAGGTGTGCTTTTTAAGCTATAGCTGTGGTTTTATCTAATATCCGCATTATTAGGACATGAATCATTTTGAATTATGTGAGAAAATTGTTAAAGACAAAGTTCACTGAGAAACTATTTTACTTGTTATTTTTTAAAATATGATTGGTCACTCTGGGTTCTGGGTTCTATTTTCTGCATCAGCCTTCGATAGAAAATAGACCATAAAACTCTTGGGATTGAATAAGCCACTCAGATCTACGTCACACTGAAAATTAACATTCATGGACTCACCAATCTTGGCTCATGACGGGGAAAGCTGTTGTTGGTTAAGCGTCCAGGAGAAAGCAGAGCACGTCTCGGCTAGCAGAAGCTAACTGTTAGCATTAGCAACTCCACAACATGGCGGAACTCCTCTAGGCTTGTGTTATTTGTGCAGACGAAATATCAACGTTGCAGAGAGGATAGAGTCAGTGGAAGAGTCATGTTGCTGTTAGCTGATCAGAGGTGAGACTTCCAAATATTAGTCATTAAAGGTGTGGAACACTCGTTCAACTATAACATTTGCAGTGGTCTCTAGTAGGATCGAATGCATTGTAAGTCGTCCTCTGGGGGATAAAAAGCCCTGGTGCGCCAGTTTCAGGAACTAAAAAGTCAGTCACAACAGAACTGAGCTTCAGACGGCAGGTTTTGAAGTCTTATTTCCTGATATTTGGACATCTCTCCCCTGATTGGATAAAAGCGACATGACTCTACCGCTGACTGGTTTGTTTTACAACGCTGATGTTTAATCTCCACAAATAACACAAGCCTAATGCTAACATTTAACTTCTATTAGCTGAGACGTTCTCTGATGTTTCCTGGATGCTAAACCAACAACAGCCTCCCTCATCACGAGTCAAAATGGTTGAGTTAAGTGACAGTGTGACGTAGATCTGTCGAGCTTTTTTATCCTAGAGTTTCATCATCTATTTTCTATCACAAGCTAATGCAGGAGATAGGTGTAGGAGACTATTTTCTTGATCAGCCTCCATGAAAAACTCAGAGTGACTGATTATAATCAGAAACAATAATACAAGAAAACGTTAAGACTCCAAATCCTGCCGTCTTCTGCTTCAATTAAATTCTACTTCCTGAAACAGGAAGTAAACACTTCAACCCAAAGGCATTCATTTATTCTAGAGACTAAGCAAATGTAATGAAAAACTAGTGAACTTGGGTCTTTAAATTAAATATTAGAAAAAGTTGCAGAGATGATAAGTTGTCCCAATACAACCAGAAATGCAAGAACTGAC